>NC_088424.1:38337712-38352982 GCF_034236695.1 Oncorhynchus nerka
GAGGCTATATACAGGGGGTACCGGTACAGAGTCAATGTGGAGGCTATATACAGGGGGTACCGGTACAGAGTCAATGTGGAGGCTATATACAGGGGGTACCGGTACAGAGTCAATGTGGAGGCTATATACAGGGGGTACCGGTACAGAGTCAATGTGCGGTGGGACAGGTTAGTCGAGGTAATATTTACATGTAGGTAGAGTTAAAGTGTTTATCTATGCATAGTCGGAGAGTAGCAGCAGCGTAAAAGAGGCTGTTTTCCTATCGAAGGTGAATCCGCTTTCTGTTTTGTTTCTTTACCAAGATACTAACGATTATCGCGATGCTGGTATCTCTCTGTCCCTAGGAAACACTGGCTGGGCAGACCCACACATTTTCCAGTTCTCAGCTATTGCTCTTCTGTGCAATAAATTCCAAAAGGAGCCAAACAAGGTCAAGTAGGGTCATGGGGCCAAAGTGTGAAGGTGTGGCCAGTCTGGGAAAGGTCATGCACTTTGACCTGTGTCAACCAATCACTGAAGCCCAATGACAGATGGACCTATAATCTGCTATCCACCAGAAAAAGACCCACCAGCAAGGAGTGAGAGGCTGAATCCCAAATGTCATCCTATTCAAATAGCCCCGGTCAAAAGTAGTGCACTATATAGGAAATGTGGTGCCATTTGAGATGCTGCCATAGGCCTAATATGAAGGACCTGTGTTTGTTAAACTGAGGGCCTAAAGCCTTTTTACTAATGACCTTAGTCGTTCAGGTTTCATTAGATGAGTGTGGCTTTGTTGTAATCTCATTAGCGATGATTAGCCTAGCGCAGCTCAGACTAATTACTGTCGGCTCCTTCCTTCCTCCTAAGAAAGAATGCATGTTGTTGGTCTGACAGCCAAGTGGAAATTGCTAACATAACTAGGTTAGTTTTGTTCACACACACACACACAGTTGGCATAAATCATTACAGCAGAGAATGGGATATGATGCAGTTCAGTTAGGGCTGGGCGATATGGCCAATTTTTTAAATTTTTTTCAAATTTATGTCTGACTCTCAATTTTATTTTTTATAAATGTTTTATCTAAATAAGCTTTGTTGTACATTTTAAAGGTCAAATGTACTGCATTTCAAACAGTCAGCGATAATGAATTCAGGGCGTGTGAAATTATACCTAGGCTAAATATAAGCCTTCTACAACCATGAGACCCACTAATAATTTTATTATTTTATCAATAGTTTAACCTGCTTTTTTATTGTTGTTGTTGCAATAATCACTGATCTGGCTATCAAGTCCTTGGTTAGAATTGTAACCAGAACCTTGCACATTCACTAATAATTACTAACTTATTGTAGGTATTCTAGAACATGAACACAGGTCTCATTAACAATCTCTCAAGAACAAGCCCACGTCCAAGTAAGTAGCCAGCTAATTTTTATATTTAAACTTTAGCCAACTTGGATCTATATGCTAGCTAACAAAGTATAGTTGAATAGTTATGAACACACCCTTCTGTCTGTCTGCAACTGTTTGAACAGCATGCTAAGCCTGTCCACTTTGTTCAGATCAAAATGGCCTATCTTATTTCTCAGAAAGAGAAGAAGTTTCAAATTCCTTATTTTATTTATTTTACCTTTATTTAACTAGGCAAGTCAGTTAAGAACAAATTCTTATTTTCAATGACGGCCTAGGAACAGTGGGTTAACTGCAGAACGACAGATTTGTACCTTGTCAGCTCGGGGGTTTGAACTTGCAACCTTCCGGTTACTAGTCCAACTCTCTAACCACTAGGCTACCCTGCCGCCCCTTATAATTGTGTTTTATGCTTATTGTACATTTATAAAAGACTAGACAGCTAGTATAACATTCTTTGGCTAAAATGCTGCCAGTGGTACGACAATGCAGCCCGTGACAAACAGAACATAATCCAGAATCATGTTCATTGATACTCCTGTTTTTAGTAGTGTCTGCTCTCTGCAATTTGACGAGTTGAGACAGGGTATCTTTAGAGAGGTTAAATTGCAAACAATTTGGTTGCATATGCGCCAAAATATATCTTTTTATTTTGGACCACTGTGCAATTTGGGATTATTTTTTTCCTTCCAAATAATAATAATTTTAGTCAAGATAAGGCTTCACAGTACCGTTGTAAAGCAACATCATGGTTGCACTTTTCCCTCAAGGTTACTCTGATGTCCAAAAGATTTCAAATCAACATTTCTTTATGAAACTTAAGTTTCATATATTTGAAAATATCTACATTCCTCAGTCCAAAGTTGCTTTTTAATTTTGTCATGGAAATACTATTTATTATAACCAAGTCATTTATAGTTTCTATGCTTTTAGTTTTCCATGTGGATCAATTAATCGGTGAATTCTGAAAAGCTATCAATGGATGGAGTTGAGTTTTTTTAGGGAGTGATATTGGTTCTTGTCTAAACAGTAACATTTTCTTCCGTATTGTTATAGTGTTCTAAAATATGAAGTTGTTAATGTTCTTAGCTTTATCCTTTGAAAACAGACACGTAAAAAGATTCTGGGGATGAGAATGAGCATCTTCAATATTGGCACCCATTGTTCCTCTTTAGGGAATTTTTACTAAATCCCTGGGTGGCGAGTTGATACAATTTTAAGTCTGGAAGGTTAAAACCACCTTCAGACTAAGGAAGATGTCAAACTTTCCTTTTAATTCTGAGAGTAATTATTTTTTTTAAAGAATGTCTTCTGACCAATCCTACAGCTTTCTTGAACTCGACAACCCTGAAGCAATTATCAGGAGACAAAACATCACAGAAAACAGAGATCACCCAAGAAGAGATATTAGACACCGTTAAAAACATTTGTGCAGAGAAAAGCACCTGGACTGCTTTCCCATAGAATTCTATGAAACAATTTGTGACAAAGTAGCTCCCCTATTTACACACATCACTCAATTCAGTGGTTCCTTGTTCAATGTATCAAACAGTTATTTCAATTATATTAAAACCCGCAAAATCTCCTGCTGTTTACAAACCCAGTTGAATAAATTGTGACAATAAAATAATAACAAAACTCATCGAATGGCAAGTCTTACCAGACTTGATACATATAAATTAAACAGGGTTTATTAAAAATAGTTCTCTGTTTTAATACAATACGCTATAAAACAAGATATATATTTATCAATAATGGCTGTTAATGCCGAAAAGGCCTTTGCCTGTCTTGAATTGCATTTTTCTATTCAAAACTTTGGAAGCTTTCAATTTTCCATCTGAAATAATACATTTTAGAAAAAATATTTTATAAATGTCCTAAAGCAAAAGATATACACATAATACATTATCTGATGAAATTGCTTTAGAAAGGGGCACAAGGCAGAGATGTCCCCTCTCCCCCCTTCTGTTTGCACTGGCAATTGAACCGCTTGCAGAAATAATTAGACGCGGCCCAAACGTAACAGGTATTGGTAAACATGAATATAAACCACACTTATTTGCAGACGATCACCTGATGTACCAATATTGAAAACTCAATACATGCTACAAATGACTAATTTCAATGACAGGTATTCGTATCAACATTTAGGCTTTTATAATATATTAATTTCTTTACAGTATTACATGTTTGTTTCTAGGGCACAACATGTCCTTCAAAATTAGCAAAAATTCATATAGCCGCAATATAGGCTCTATCCCAATCAATTTAAACAATCTTATTCTCTGGGGTTCCTACATTGTATTTGTTGCTCCTAATTTTTTTGTGATAGCAAATATATATTTTAAAATTAATTTAGAGCCCTCTCTATTACAATGAAATAATATCAGTGTGTTTGTGTCCATATGACTGATTTTCTGTTGGATCAAACCTCAAATGTAAATAGCGAGTTGAAACCACTTGTGAGAGTGGAGGAAGTGATCTCTCATCTTTGTGTGTGTGTGTGTGTGTGTGTGTGTGTGTGAATGCGATTCAAATTAATTGAATTAGTTAAATATATCACCCAGCCCTAATTTCAGTACACCCACAACGGGTCATTTGATGCTACTATCAGTTCCAAGTCTGACTGAAGTAACGAACAAGAAGTGTCTGTATGCCATACTTTAGATATGAGTAGGTCGGAGAGCAGGCCCTCTTCTCAGTGCAGAGCCGGCTCAGATGACACTAACTCCCCATGGCACTGACCCAGAGAGGGTGAGCTTGAGAGGCTGGTGGAGAGGGAGGGATGAAGGGAGAGGGAGTGTCTCTCCGTGGTTGTCATATTTGAGGCCAGGCCGCTGAAAGCAGAGCTCAGTGATGCTGCTGCTCACACTGGTTGTGTTTGTGGTTCTGCTTCCTTCACTCCCGTTCTCTCTCTGATCCAACATATCTCTCCTATCCACCCATGCTCGCTCTCGGTTTCTCTCTCTCTCTCGCACTGAATGAGTCACACAGAACAGTTCCTCATGGTGCCAACGCAAACATTAACATTGCAACTAGGATTGTATCTGAGCAATAACTACAGACTGCTGTCCGTTTTGTGAAAATCTGGACAGAAGAGACTGGACACGCCAATGGAACATCTGGCAGAGGCAGGGCATAGAGCAGGGGTGTTAAAAGGTTGTCAATTATTATTTATACACAGTTTCTACATAGTTTAAATTTGGTTTGAGTCATTTAATAGTATACCGAGTTCATTTTTCTACCCCTAGAAAATATTTAATATATATGACATGTTTTGAGTCAAACCTTGCCTGCAGGGCCATATGTTTGCCCACCCTGGAGTGAAGGGATTGTTGTCCCCTGTGTTGCGTAGGCTATGTCTGATTTCTAACTTTTGTATCTGAGGTTAAGATTTCACATGCATGAGAAATATATCTCCTCGTGTTGAATTGTACCAATGAGTGCCTCACTATATAAAATGTAATTTTCTTACCTTTTCAAGCAGTTGATTTGACTGTGATGCACATCCCAAGTAGTATTTTTTTAGTCTTGGTTAGTAAGCTAACATGAATAAAGTAGACTAAAGTTAATGGCTGAAGAAGCACCAGACCAACTGTCAGGAACAGAATTGGCCACCACCTTTGGCCTCAGTCCACCTCTGCTCTCCCGGCTGCCGTCAACACAAGTGTCCTTCTGTTCTCTGTCTACTCTACAGCCACTGTTAAAGCTGCTGCTGCTGCTGCCTGCCAGGCTGGCTGGGGTGTCCGTCTAAATATAGGCTAACTATCCTGTTGGTGCTGGGGTATGGTGCTAGGGGGCTGGGGTATGGTGCTAGGGGGCTGGGGTATGGTGCTAGGGGACTGGGGTATGGTGCTAGGGGGCTGGGGTATGGTGCTAGGGGACTGGGGTATGGTGCTAGGGGCTGGGGTATGGTGCTAGGGGCTGGGGTATGGTGCTAGGGGCTGGGGTATGGTGCTAGGGGCTGGGGTATGGTGCTAGGGGACTGGGGTATGGTGCTAGGGGACTGGGGTATGGTGCTGGGGTATGGTGCTAGGGGCTGGGGTGTGGTGCTAGGGGCTGGGGTATGGTGCTAGGGGGCTGGGGTATGGTGCTAGGGGACTGGGGTATGGTGCTGGGGTATGGTGCTGGGGTATGGTGCGAGGGGCTGGGGTATGGTGCTAGGGGCTGGGGTATGGTGCTAGGGGACTGGGGTATGGTGCTAGGGGGTATGGTGCTAGGGGCTGGGGTATGGTGCTAGGGGCTGGGGTATGGTGCTAGGGGCTGGGGTATGGTGCTATATGGTGCTAGGGGGCTGGGGTATGGTGCTGGGGTATGGTGCTAGGGGCTGGGGTATGGTGCTAGGGGACTGGGGTATGGTGCTAGGGGGCTGGGGTATGGTGCTAGGGGACTGGGGTATGGTGCTAGGGGACTGGGGTATGGTGCTGGGGTATGGTGCTAGGGGACTGGGGTATGGTGCTAGGGGCTGGGGTATGGTGCTAGGGGACTGGGGTATGGTGCTAGGGGCTGGGGTATGGTGCTAGGGGACTGGGGTATGGTGCTGGGGTATGGTGCTAGGGGACTGGGGTAGGGGACTGGGGTATGGTGCTAGGGGGCTGGGGTATGGTGCTAGGGGCTGGGGTATGGTGCTAGGGGACTGGGGTATGGTGCTAGGGGGCTGGGGTATGGTGCTAGGGGACTGGGGTATGGTGCTAGGGGACTGGGGTATGGTGCTAGGGGACTGGGGTATGGTGCTGGGGTATGGTGCTAGGGGGCTGGGGTATGGTGCTAGGGGACTGGGGTATGGTGCTAGGGGACTGGGGTATGGTGCTGGGGTATGGTGCTAGGGGCTGGGGTATGGTGCTAGGGGGCTGGGGTATGGTGCTAGGGGCTGGGGTATGGTGCTAGGGGACTGGGGTATGGTGCTAGAGGGCTGGGGTATGGTGCTAGGGGACTGGGGTATGGTGCTAGGGGACTGGGGTATGGTGCTGGGGTATGGTGCTAGGGACTGGGGTATGGTGCTAGGGGCTGGGGTATGGTGCTAGGGGGCTGGGGTATGGTGCTAGGGGGCTGGGGTATGGTGCTAGGGGACTGGGGTATGGTGCTAGGGGACTGGGGTATGGTGCTAGGGGACTGGGGTATGGTGCTGGGGTATGGTGCTAGGGGAATGGGGTATGGTGCTAGGGGCTGGGGTATGGTGCTAGGGGACTGGGGTATGGTGCTAGGGGGCTGGGGTATGGTGCTAGGGGGCTGGGGTATGGTGCTAGGGGGCTGGGGTATGGTGCTAGGGGGCTGGGGTATGGTGCTAGGGGACTGGGGTATGGTGCTAGGGGACTGGGGTATGGTGCTAGGGGGCTGGGGTATGGTGCTAGGGGACTGGGGTATGGTGCTAGGGGCTGGGGTATGGTGCTAGGGGCTGGGGTATGGTGCTAGGGGCTGGGGTATGGTGCTAGGGGCTGGGGTATGGTGCTAGGGGACTGGGGTATGGTGCTAGGGGACTGGGGTATGGTGCTAGGGGCTGGGGTATGGTGCTAGGGGGCTGGGGTATGGTGCTAGGGGCTGGGGTATGGTGCTAGGGGACTGGGGTATGGTGCTAGGGGCTGGGGTATGGTGCTAGGGGACTGGGGTATGGTGCTAGGGGCTGGGGTATGGTGCTAGGGGCTGGGGTATGGTGCTAGGGGACTGGGGTATGGTGCTGGGGTATGGTGCTAGGGGACTGGGGTATGGTGCTAGGGGCTGGGGTATGGTGCTAGGGGGCTGGGGTATGGTGCTATATGGTGCTAGGGGCTGGGGTATGGTGCTAGGGGACTGGGGTATGGTGCTAGGGGCTGGGGTATGGTGCTAGGGGGCTGGGGTATGGTGCTATATGGTGCTAGGGGCTGGGGTATGGTGCTAGGGGACTGGGGTATGGTGCTAGGGGGCTGGGGTATGTCGCTAGGGGCTGGGGTATGGTGCTGGGGGCTGGGGTATGGTGCTGGGGGCTGGGGTATGGTGCTGGGGGCTGGGGTATGGTGCTAGGGGCTGGGGTATGGTGCTAGGGGCTGGGGTATGGTGCTAGGGGGCTGGGGTATGGTGCTAGGGGACTGGGGTATGGTGCTAGGGGGCTGGGGTATGGTGCTAGGGGGCTGGGGTATGGTGCTAGGGGACTGGGGTATGGTGCTAGGGGCTGGGGTATGGTGCTAGGGGGCATGGTGCTAGGGGGCTGGGGTATGGTGCTAGGGGACTGGGGTATGGTGCTAGGGGACTGGGGTATGGTGCTAGGGGACTGGGGTATGGTGCTGGGGTATGGTGCTAGGGGACTGGGGTATGGTGCTGGGGTATGGTGCTAGGGGACTGGGGTATGGTGCTGGGGTATGGTGCTAGGGGACTGGGGTATGGTGCTAGGGGACTGGGGTATGGTGCTGGGGTATGGTGCTAGGGGACTGGGGTATGGTGCTGGGGTATGGTGCTAGGGGACTGGGGTATGGTGCTGGGGCATGGTGCTAGGGGACTGGGGTATGGTGCTGGGTTTATCAGACTGGGAAAGGGAATTTTGTTGTATTTAACCTTTATATAACAAGGCAAGTCAATTAAGAACACATTCTTATTTACAATGACCCCGGCCAAACGCGGACGACGTTGGGTCAATTGTGCGCCGCCGTATGGGACTCCCAATCACTGCCGTTTGTGATAGAGCCTGGAATTGAACCAGGGTTTGTAGTGATGCCTCTAGCACTGAGATGCAGTGCCACTCGGGAGCCCTACAGCTGGGGTATATTTGATTCTTATTATTATGTCGTTGCCATTATCCTTACAGTTCTTCCAGGTAATACTGCCGTTGTTGACTATTTTTGGCCAGACTTGACTAGCCCCATAGTCTCAGCATGATGGTATTACACAACTCTGATATTAGACAGGGACGCAGTGCAGAGTGACATTTTAAAGATCCCGAACAGTTATTCTGATTTCCATGTAAAATAACCTTTTTGTGACTAAAACATAATCATTTTTTTTGGGGGGATAGAAATGCTACATTTTAGAAAGTACTTTTTCTCTCATGGCTAACTACCAGCAAGTTTGGGAAGACATGCTGAGTGGGCGGGGAGCGTATATTCATGAGCTCACCTTGACTGACAGCTCTTTGAAACACCTATGTCAAGCAGCTTGGATGCGGTGAGCAGTGTTACCGTCAAATCATCTCAATCAAATTACACAAAGCAACTCCAACAACAATCGAAATTGCATCAATTATGTCAATTATTTTATTAATCTCCCATTTGGCATGTCTTTTGTAATGAAGTTCTCAGCATTGTTGACAAAATGTGTTGACATGACAACTGTGGCAGAGTTTTGGCTGACCCCCCCCCCCATTTTGTTCTTCATGATCACTTTGATCAAACTTTATCGATGTTGAACCAATGGTCGTTTTGGTCAAACTTTATCGATGTAGAACCAACGGTCGTTTTGATCAAACTTTATCGATGTAGAACCAACGGTCGATCGATGTAGAACCAATGGTCGTTTTGGTCAAACTTTATCGATGTTGAACCAACGGTCGTTTTGATCAAACTTTATCGATGTAGAACCAACGGTTGTTTTGGTCAAACTTTATCGATGTTGAACCAACGGTCGTTTTGATCAAACTTTATCGATGTAGAACCAACGGTCGTTTTGATCAAACTTTATCGATGTAGAACCAACGGTCGTTTTGATCAAACTTTAGTCATCATACTTTGACCTGGATTCATCCAAATATCATAACATTTAATGAAAAACAGGATTTAGACTGTTTGTGGTGGTGGTGGGGGTACATACAGTGCCTTCGGAAAGTATTCAGACCCGTTGACTTTTTCCACATTTTGTTACGGTACAGCCTTATTCTAAAATGTATTGCATTGATGGTGGGAACAAATCTACACATAATAAAACAGTAAAAATACTTTTAAAATATTTTTTTTGTTAATGTGTAATAAAAAGACTTAAATCATATTTACATGAATATTCGGACCCTTTACTCAGTACTTTGTTGAAGCACCTTTGGCAGCGATTACAGTCTCGATTCTTCTTGCATATGACGCTACAAGTTTGGCACAGCTATTTTCAGGTCTCTCCAGAGATGTTAGATCGGGTTCAAGTCCAGGCTCTGGCTGGGCTGCTCAAGTACATTCTGAGACTTGTCCTGAAGCCACTCCTGCGTTGTCTTGGCCGTGTGCTTAGGATCATGGTCCTGTTGGAAGTCTGAGGTCCTGAGCGCTCTGGAGCCGGTTTTCATCATGGATCTCTCTGTACACTGCTCCATTCATCTTTCCTTCGATCCTGACTAGTCTCCCAGTCCATGTCACTGAAAAACATCCCCACAGCATGATGCTGCCACCACTATGCTTCACCATAGGGATGGTATTGGCCAGGTGATGAGTCGTGCCTGGATTCCTCCAGACGTGACGCCATGAAGGCATGATTTGGTGGAGTGCTGCAGAGATGGTTGTCCTTCTGGAAGGTTTTCCCATCTCCACAGAGGACTCTTCTTCAACTACACTGTTGGTTAAGGGCTTGTAAGTAAGCATTTCACGGTAGTCTACACTTGTTGTATTTGGAGCATGTGACAATTAATGTTCGATTTGACCTCTGGAGCTCTGTCAGAGAGTGACCATCGGGTTCTTGGTCACCTCCTGCCCAAGGCCCTTCTCCCTGAATGCTCAGTTTGGCCGGTCGGCCAGCTCTCGGAAGAGTCTAGGTGGTTCCAAATTCCTTCCATTTTAAGATTGATGGAGGCCACTGTTTTCTTAGGGACCTTCAATGCTGCAGAAATGTTTTGGTACCCTTCCCCAGATCTGTGCCTCGACACAATCCTGTCTTGGAGCTCTACGGACAATTCCTTCAACCTCATGGCTTGGTTTTTGCTCTAACACTGTCAACTGTGGAACCTTATATTGACAGGTGTGAGCCTTTCCAAATCATGTCCAATCAATTGAATTTACCACCGGTGGACTCCAATCAAGTTGTAGAAACATCTCAAGGATGATCAATGGAAACAGGATGCACCTGAGCTCAATTTAGAGTCTCATAGCAAAGGGTCTGAATACTTATGTAAATAAGGTATTTCTTTATTTAATCCATTTTAGACTAAGGTTGTAACGTAACAAAATGTGGAAAAAGTGAAGGTCTGAATACTTTCCAAATACACTGTAACGCTAGTTCTGGAGGTACTGCAGTCAATCTGTTATTACCAAATAGAGCTATCTTCTGTATACCACCACTACGTTGTCACAACACAACTGATTGGCTCAACAAATTCCCTTTTTTTCACAAGGAACACGTGTTAATTAAAAATCATTCCAGGTAACTACCTCATGAAGCTGGTTGAGAGAATGCCAAGAGTGTGCAAAGCTGTCATCAAGGCAAAGAGTGGCTACTTTGAAGAATCAAAAATATGGAATATATTTAGATTTAACACTTCTTTGTTTACTACGTGATTCCATGTGTGTTATTTCATAGTTTTGATGTCTTCACTATTATTCTACAATGTAGAAAATAAGAAAAACCCTTGAATGAGTAGCTGTGTCCAAACTTTTGACTGGTACTGTGTATAACATTAAAATAAAGATATTGACATGGCCTGTGTCCCATAATATGCCTGTATTCCATACAGAACCAGGCTAATAATGACTAGCCATGTTTTAAATAGGCCCTTGTGTTCTTATGTTGATTTGGATACTTCAACAACACTGCATAGGTAGCCTACTCCTTACATTCACTGTCATTTAGATTACACACCGAGACTGGTCTGTGTGGACCAGGGGAAGCACATCGGGACTGGTCTGTGTGGACCAGGGGAAGCACATCGGGACTGGTCTGTGTGGACCAGGGGAAGCACACCGGGACTGGTCTGTGTGGACCAGGGGAAGCACATCGGGACTGGTCTGTGTGGACCAGGGGAAAGACACCGGGACTGGTCTGTGTGGACCAGGGGAAGCACACCGGGACTGGTCTGTGTGGACCAGGGGAAGCACATCGGGACTGGTCTGTGTGGACCAGGGGAAGCACATCGGGACTGGTCTGTGTGGACCAGGGGAAAGACACCGGGACTGGTCTGTGTGGACCAGGGGAAGCACATCGGGACTGGTCTGTGTGGACCAGGGGAAGCACATCGGGACTGGTCTTTGTGGACCAGGGGAAGCACATCAGGACTGGTCTGTGTGGACCAGGGGAAGGACATCGGGACTGGTCTGTGTGGACCAGGGGAAGGACATCGGGACTGGTCTGTGTGGACCAGGGGAAGGACATCGGGACTGGTCTGTGTGGACCAGGGGAAGGACATCGGGACTGGTCTGTGTGGACCAGGGAAGACATCGAGACTGGTCTGTGTGGACCAGGGGAAGGACATCCCAAATCTTACACAAGCACACAGTTATGATGTGTCAACAACCACAAACCCACCCACGAGTCTGGACTGCGACGCACGTAGCGCGCGCACACACACACACACACACACACACACAGGTCTTCTGACAGAGAGGCGGGCTGGTTGGCAAGCTGCTTCGGAGTTGGAATAACACATTCTCCTGAAATGGTTAGACCATGCGAAGCTGTTGTTGCACCCACTCCCTAATGCCTTATTTTTGTGTGTGTGTGTGAACAGTTTAGTGTTGAATGGAAGGAGCTGCTGCCTGCTTTCCAGAGCAACTGGACCACAAGTGATTGTTTATTTGTGCTCTCCAGTGGAGATGTTTTTTTTGTTGTTGAATTTTTACCCCTTTTTCTCCCCAATTTTCGTGGTATTCAATTGTTGTAGTAGCTACTATCTTGTCTCATCGCTACAACTCCCGTACGGGCTCGGGAGAGACTAAGGTTGAATGTCATGCGTCCTCCGATACACAACCCAACCAGCCAACCAGCGCGCATCCAACCCGGAAGCCAGCCGCACCAATGTGTCGGAGGAAACACCGTGCGCCTGGCAACCTTGGTTAGCGCGCACTGCGCCCGGCCCGCCACAGGAGTCGCTGGTGCGCGATGAGACAAGGACCTCCCTACAGACCAAGCCCTCCCTAACCCTTTTTTAAGTTAGTGGATTTGGCTATTTCAGCCCCACCCGTTGCTGACCAGTGTATAAAATCAAGCACACAGCCATGCAATCTTCATAGACAAACCTCGGCAGTAGCATGGCCTTACTTTAGAGCACAGTGACTTTCAACGTGGCGCCGTCATGGGACGCAGGTTTGTCAAATGTCTGCCCTGCTAAAGCTGCCCTGGTCAACTTTAAGTGCTGGTATTGTGAAGTGGAAATGTCTGGGAACAACAACGGCTTAGCTGCAAAGTGGTAGGCCACACAAGCTCACAGAATGGGACCGCTGTAGCTCGTAGCTTGTAAAACTCCTCTGTCCTCAGTTGCAACACTTTACTACCAAGTTCCTACTGCCTCTGGAAGCAACGTTAGCACAAGAACTGTTCATCTGGAGCTTCATGAAATGGGTTTTCATGGCCGAGCAGCCACACACAAGCCTAAGATCACCATGAGCCAGTGCCAAGCTTCGCCTGGGGTGGTGTAAAGCTAGCCACCTTTGGACTCTGGAGCAGTGGAAAGCGTTCTCTGGAGTGATGAATCACGCTTCTCCATCTGGAAGTCCGGCGGATGAATCTGGGTTTGGCAGATGCCAGGAGATTGCTACCTGCCCGAATGCATAGTGTCAACTGTAAAGTTTGGTGGAGGAGGAATAAAGGTCTGGGGCTGTTTTTCATAGTTCGGACTGGGCCCCTTAGTTCCAGTGAAGGGTAAGCTTAACGCTACAGCGTACAATGACGTTCCAGACGATTCTGTGCTTCCAACTTTCTGGCAACAGTTTTGGGGAAGGCCCTTTCCTGTTTCAGTATGACAATGCACCTGTGCACAAAGCGAGTTCCATACAGAAATGGTTTGTTCAGATCGGTGTGGAGAGAACTTGTTGGATGTTGGAACATTGCTGCGGGGACTTGCTTCCATTCAGCCACAAGCATTAGTGAGGCATCAGGCACTGATATCGGGCGATTAGACCTGGCTCACAATCTGTACTCCCAATTCATCCCAAAGGTGTTTCGATGGGGTTGAGGTCATGGCTCTGTCCAGGCCAGTCAAGAACTAACGGAAACCCGAGTCTGAATGCATCCAGCAGCATAAACCAACTCAGTTTGTATAGGTAGGCAACAGTAATGGACAGTTCCTTTCCTCTCTTGTCTGTGTGTGTGTGTGTGTGCGTGTGCACTGCATCCTCCCCCAGCTGTGGGCTATATTTGGAGCCATGCAGTGGACTGAGCAGAGCCGGAAGTCCTGGTTGATGTTAGTTTTTGTGTGATGTCATTGCGATGATTCATACATAGGAAGCACAGAACTGCCTAATTTTAGTATGTGGGTCGTTCCATGTCATTTCAGCAAGCCATGTAAGCGCAGTGGATGTTTATAGGAGGCGAGGTGGATGTTTACATGAGGCGAGGTGGATGTTTACATGAGGCGAGGTGGATGTTTACATGAGGCGAGGTGGATGTTTACATGAGGCGAGGTGGATGTTTACATGAGGCGAGGTGGATGTTTACATGAGGCGAGGTGGATGTTTACATGAGGCGAGGTGGATGTTTACATGAGGCGAGGTGGATGTTTACATGAGGCGAGGTGGATGTTTACATGAGGCGAGGTGGATGTTTTATATGAGGTGAGGCGAGGTGGATGTTTTATATGAGGTGAGGCGAGGTGGATGTTTTATATGAGGTGAGGCGAGGTGGGTGTTTTTATATGAGGCGAGGTGGGTGTTTTATAGGAGGCGAGGTGGATGTTTTATATGAGGCGAGGTGGATGTTTTATATGAGGCGAGGTGGATGTTTTATATGAGGCGAGGTGGATGTTTTATATGAGGCGAGGTGGATGTTTTATATGAGGCGAGGTGGGTGTTTTATAGGAGGCGAGGTGGGTGTTTTATAGGAGGCGAGGTGGATGTTTTATAGGAGGCGAGGTGGATGTTTTATAGGAGGCGAGGTGGATGTTTTATAGGAGGCGAGGTGGGTGTTTATATATATATATAGAAATGGCTCCTTCACTAGTGGTGTTCCAGCTTCCCACTGGTGACTCATCGACGAAGGCTAACTGTGTCTCTCGGGAAATTTCATAGAACCCGTTGGGTGATTGGTTGAGCCGCCTTGAGTACGTGACGTCACTCTGAGCCCTTACCAAAATGTGGCGGACGATTTCTTCTCGCTTCAGATCAGATACCAGTAGTAACCACCAACTGGTATCTGGTATCAAAACACAGGACACATTTTCAGTGTATTAGTATTTAGCTATGTCGTTGTTTTCCAGCTGACTAGCATTAGGCAGCTGCCTTCAGATCCTAGGCATTTTTTGGGGCTGGATTCAGTTTGTTTATCGTCCTTTCACAAGAGTAACAGTTTGTCCATTGTAAAATATAGCGTTTGTGGGGCTGTTAAAAAATTATATGGTGCTTACAATTTAATGTTTTTCCTCAAATTTGAGAAATCAGCTTTCTGAGGATTGTTTTTACAGGGCTATTTTTAAGCAACTAGCTCTGTCTCACTTCACTATTAGACGTTCATCCATGTTTCTCAGACTTCAAATTTGCCAAAGTATAGTTCAGGCGTTAACTAAGGTTTGGGGTCGGCTTAAAACCAAAAACCTTAAACAACCTTTGGAATCGGAAAGAGGATGCTTACGCCCGTCCTCCATCCCCGCCACAACGCCCTAGCAACGCCCATCCCCGTCCACAACGCCCTAGCAACGCCCATCACCGTCCGCAACGCCCATCCCCTTCCACAACGCCCTAGCAACGCCCATCCCCTTCCACAACGCCCTAGCAACGCCCATCCCCGTCCACAACGCCCTAGCAACGCCCATCCCCGTCCGCAACGCCCATCCCCGTCCACAACGCCTAGCAACGCCC
>NC_088424.1:38353082-38450582 GCF_034236695.1 Oncorhynchus nerka
CTAACAATTCTAAAACTACTGTCTTATACACAGTGTAAGGGGATAAAGAATATGTACATAAGGATATATGAGTGAGTGATGGTACAGAGCAGCATACAGTAGATGGTATCGAGTACAGTATATACATATGAGATGAGTATGTAGACAAAGTAAACAAAGTGGCATAGTTAAAGTGGCTAGTGATACATGTATTACATAAGGATGCAGTCGATGATGTAGAGTACAGTATATACGTATGCATATGAGATGAATAATGTAGGGTAAGTAACATTATATAAGGTAGCATTGTTTAAAGTGGCTAGTGATATATTTACATCATTTCCCATCAATTCCCATTATTAAAGTGGCTGGAGTTGGGTCAGTGTCAATGACAGTGTGTTGGCAGCAGCCACTCAATGGTGGCTGTTTAACAGTCTGATAGCCTTGAGATAGAAGCTGTTTTTCAGTCTCTCAGTCCCAGCTTTGATGCACCTGTACTGACCTCGCCTTCTGGATGATAGCGGGGTGAACAGGCAGTGGTTCGGGTGGTTGATGTCCTTGATGATCTTTATGGCCTTCCTGTAACATCGGGTGGTGTAGGTGTCCTGGAGGGCAGGTAGTTTGCCCCCGGTGATGCGTTGTGCAGACCTCACTACCCTCTGGAGAGCCTTACGGTTGAGGGCGGAGCAGTTGCCGTACCAGGCGGTGATACAGCCCGCCAGGATGCTCGATTGTGCATCTGTAGAAGTTTGTGAGTGCTTTTGGTGACAAGCCGAATTTCTTCAGCCTCCTGAGGTTGAAGAGGCGCTGCTGCGCCTTCTTCACGACGCTGTCAGTGTGAGTGGACCAATTCAGTTTGTCTGTGATGTGTATGCCGAGGAACTTAAAACTTGCTACCCTCTCCACTACTGTTCCATCGATGTGGATAGGGGGGTGTTCCCTCTGCTGTTTCCTGAAGTCCACAATCATCTCCTTAGTTTTGTTGACGTTGAGTGTGAGGTTATTTTCCTGACACCACACTCCGAGGGCCCTCACCTCCTCCCTGTAGGCCGTCTCGTAAATGTAAATGTTGGTAATCAAGCCTACCACTGTTGTGTCGTCCGCAAACTTGATGATTGAGTTGGAGGCGTGCGTGGCCACGCAGTCGTGGGTGAACAGGGAGTACAGGAGAGGGCTCAGAACGCACCCTTGTGGGGCCCCGTGTTGAGGATCAGCGGGGAGGAGATGTTGTTGCCTACCCTCACCACCTGGGGGCGGCCCGTCAGGAAGTCCAGTACCCAGTTGCACAGGGCGGGTCGAGACCCAGGGTCTCGAGCTTGATGACGAGCTTGGAGGGTACTATGGTGTTGAATGCCGAGCTGTAGTCGATGAACAGCATTCTCACATAGGTATTCCTCTTGTCCAGGTGGGTTAGGGCAGTGTGCAGTGTGGTTGAGATTGCATCGTCTGTGGACCTATTTGGGCGGTAAGCAAATTGGAGTGGGTCTAGGGTGTCAGGTAGGGTGGAGGTGATATGGTCCTTGACTAGTCTCTCAAAGCACTTCATGATGACGGAAGTGAGTGCTACGGGGCGGTAGTCGTTTAGCTCAGTTACCTTAGCTTTCTTGGGAACAGGAACAATGGTGGCCCTCTTGAAGCATGTGGGAACAGCAGACTGGTATAGGGATTGATTGAATATGTCCGTAAACACACCGGCCAGCTGGTCTGCGCATGCTCTGAGGGCGCGGCTGGGGATGCCGTCTGGGCCTGCAGCCTTGCGAGGGTTAACACGTTTAAATGTCTTACTCACCTCGGCTGCAGTGAAGGAGAGACCGCATGTTTTCGTTGCAGGCCGTGTCAGTGGCACTGTATTGTCCTCAAAGCGGGCAAAAAAGTTATTTAGTCTGCCTGGGAGCAAGACATCCTGGTCCGTGACTGGGCTGGGTTTCTTCTTGTAGTCCGTGATTGACTGTAGACCCTGCCACATGCCTCTTGTGTCTGAGCCATTGAATTGAGATTCCACTTTGTCTCTGTACTGACGCTTAGCTTGTTTAATAGCCTTGCGGAGGGAATAGCTGCATTGTGTATATTCGGACATGTTACCAGACACCTTGCCCTGATTAAAAGCAGTGGTTTGCGCTTTCAGTTTCACGCGAATGCTGCCATCAATCCACGGTTTCTGGTTTGGGAATGTTTTTATCGTTGCTATGGGAACGACATCTTCGACGCACGTTCTAATGAACTCGCACACCGAATCAGCGTATTCGTCAATATTTCCATCTGACGCAATACGAAACATGTCCCAGTCCACGTGATGGAAGCAGTCTTGGAGTGTGGAGTCAGCTTGGTCTGACCAGCGTTGGACAGACCTCAGCGTGGGAGCCTCTTGTTTTAGTTTCTGCCTGTAGGCAGGGATCAGCAAAATGGAGTCGTGGTCAGCTTTTCCGAAAGGGGGCGGGGCAGGGCCTTATATGCGTCGCGGAAGTTAGAGTAACAATGATCCAAGGTTTTACCACCCCTGGTTGCGCAATCGATATGCTGGTAAAATTTAGGGAGTCTTGTTTTCAGATTAGCTTTGTTAAAATCCCCAGCTACAATGAATGCAGCCTCCGGATAAATGGTTTCCAGTTTGCAAAGAGTTAAATAAAGTTCGTTCAGAGCCATCGATGTGTCTGCTTGGGGGATATATACGGCTGTGATTATAATCGAGGAGAATTCTCTTGGAAGATAATGCGGTCTACATTTGATTGTGAGGAATTCTAAATCAGGTGAACAGAAGGATTTGAGTTCCTGTATGTTTCTTTCATCACACCATGTCTCGTTAGTCATGAGGCATACGCCCCCGCCACTCTTCTTACCAGAAAGATGTTTGTTTCTGTCGGCGCGATGCGTGGAGAAACCCGTTGGCTGCACCGCCTCGGATAGCGTCTTCCCAGTAAGCCATGTTTCTGTGAAGCAGAGAACGTTGCAGTCTCTGATGTCCCTCTGGAATGCTACCCTTGCTCGGATTCCGTCAACCTTGTTGTCAAGAGACTGGACATTGGCAAGAAGAATGCTGGGGAGTGGTGCGCGATGTGCCCTTTTTCGGAGTCTGACCAGAACACCGCCTCGTTTCCCTCTTTTTCGGAGTCGTTTCCTTGGGTCGCTGCATGCGATCCATTCCGTTGTCCTGTTTGTAAGGCAGAACACCGGATCCGCGTCGCGGAAAACATATTCTTGGTCGTACTGATGGTGAGTTGGCGCTGATCTTATATTCAGTAGTTCTTCTCGACTGTATGTAATGAAACCTAAGATGACCTGGGGTACTAATGTAAGAAATAACACGTAAAAAAACAAAAAACTGCATAGTTTCCTAGGAACGCGAAGCGAGGCGGCCATCTCTGTCGGCACTAGAATATATACACTGACCAGACTATATATACCCACTCACTAGACTATATACACTGACCAGACTATATACACTCACCAGACTATATACACTGACCAGACTATATATACACACTCACCAGACTATATACACTGACCAGACTATATATACACACTCACCAGACTATATACACTGACCAGACTATATACACACACCAGACTATATACACTGACCAGACTATATACACTCACCAGACTATATACACTGACCAGACTATATACACTGACCAGACTATATATACACACTCACCAGACTATATACACTGACCAGACTATATACACACACCAGACTATATACACTGACCAGACTATATACACTCACCAGACTATATATACACACTCACCAGACTATATACACTGACCAGACTATATATACACACTCACCAGACTATATACACTGACCAGACTATATACACTGACCAGACTATATATACACACTCACCAGACTATATATACACACTCACCAGACTATATACACTGACCAGACTATATATACACACTCACCAGACTATATACACTCACCAGACTATATACACACACCAGACTATATACACTGACCAGACTATATACACTGACCAGACTATATATACACACTCACCAGACTATATACACACAACAGACTATATATACACTCACCCGACTATATACACTCACCAGACTATATACACTCACCAGACTATATACACACACCAGACTATATACACTGACCAGACTATATACACTGACCAGACTATATACACACTCACCAGACTATATACACTCACCAGACTATATACACACACCAGACTATATACACTGACCAGACTATATACACTGACCAGACTATATATACACACTCACCAGACTATATACACACAACAGACTATATATACACTCACCCGACTATATACACTCACCAGACTATATACACTCACCAGACTATATACACACACCAGACTATATACACTGACCAGACTATATACACTGACCAGACTATATATACACACTCACCAGACTATATACACTCACCAGACTATATACACACACCAGACTATATACACTGACCAGACTATATACACTGACCAGACTATAGATACACACTCACCAGACTATATACACTCACCAGACTATATACACACACCAGACTATATACACTGACCAGACTATATACACTGACCAGACTATATATACACACTCACCAGACTATATACACACAACAGACTATATATACACTCACCCGACTATATACACTGACCAGACTATATATACACACACCAGACTATATACACACTCACGAGACCATATACACTGACCAGACTATATACGCTGACCAGCCTATATATACAGACTCACGAGACCATATACACATACCAGTGGCGGTCGTGCTGTTTAAGATGAGGGAGGATGATTATTTTTTTCATGAGGATGGCCTTATTTCTATTACAGCATGTTGGATGACAGTCATTCATATTCCATTCACCTAGTTCAATGTAACATCGATAGGTTCAGGCTACTACATGACACTCGAAAATACAACACACACACACACACACACACACACACACACACACACACACACACACACTCTCTCTTTTTCTCGCCCTCCTGGTTTTGACCCTTGCCTGTCCTGACTCTGAACTCACCTGCCTGACCACTCTGCCCCTGACCCTGAGCCTGCCTGCCGTCCTGTACCGTTGCCCACTACTCTGGATCATCGAGCCCTGCCTGCCGTCCTGTACCGTTGCCCACTACTCTGGATCATCGACCCCTGCCTGCCGTCCTGTACCGTTGCCCACTACTCTGGATCATCGAGCCCTGCCTGCCGTCCTGTACCGTTGCCCACTACTCTGGATCATCGACCCCTGCCTCCTGTACCGTTGCCCACTACTCTGGATCATCGACCCCTGCCTGCCGTCCTGTACCGTTGCCCACTACTCTGGATCATCGACCCCTGCCTGCCGTCCTGTACCGTTGCCCACTACTCTGGATCATCGACCCCTGCCTGCCGTCCTGTACCGTTGCCCACTACTCTGGATCATCGACCCCTGCCTGCTTTGACCTGTTGTTTGCCTGCTACTGCTGCTGTAATAAACATTGTTATTTCAACACAGTCTGCATTTGGGTCTTACCTGAAACCTGATAATTGCACTGTTGAAGCAAGAAATACAAGCATTTCACTACACCCGCAATAACATCTGCTAAACATATGTATGTGACAAGTAAAACTTGATTTAATTTGAACACAAACACATGTACACGAACACACTTTTACACTCATCATATGCTGCTGCTACTCTGTCCTTAATTTTACTCTTATTATTATTTACATTTACATTTATCTATCATTATGTCTAGTCACTTTACCCTGACATCATGTACATATCTACCTCAAATACCTTATTATTATTATCTATCATTATGTCTAGTCACTTTACCCTGCCTTCATCTGCATATCTACCTCAAATACCTTATTATTATCTATCCTGATGTCTAGTCACTTTACCCTGCCTTCATCTGCATATCTACCTCAAATACCTTATTATTATTATCTATCATTATGTCTAGTCACTTTACCCTGACATCATGTACATATCTACCTCAAATACCTTATTATTATTATCTATCATTATGTCTAGTCACTTTACCCTGCCTTCATCTGCATATCTACCTCAAATACCTTATTATTATTATCTATCCTGATGTCTAGTCACTTTACCCTGCCTTCATCTGCATATCTACCTCAAATACCTTATTATTATCTATCCTGATGTCTAGTCACTTTACCCTGCCTTCATCTGCATATCTACCTCAAATACCTTATTATTATTATCTATCCTGATGTCTAGTCACTTTACCCTGCCTTCATCTGCATATCTACCTCAAATACCTTATTATTATTATCTATCCTGATGTCTAGTCACTTTACCCTGCTTTCATCTGCATATCTACCTCAAATACCTTATTATTATTATCTATCCTGATGTCTAGTCACTTTACCCTGCCTTCATCTGCATATCTACCTCAAATACCTTATTATTATTATCTATCCTGATGTCTAGTCACTTTACCCTGCCTTCATCTGCATATCTACCTCAAATACCTTATTATTATCTATCCTGATGTCTAGTCACTTTACCCTGCCTTCATCTGCATATCTACCTCAAATACCTTATTATTATTATCTATCCTGATGTCTAGTCACTTTACCCTGCCTTCATCTGCATATCTACCTCAAATACCTTATTATTATTATCTATCCTGATGTCTAGTCACTTTACCCTGCCTTCATCTGCATATCTACCTCAAATACCTTATTATTATTATCTATCCTGATGTCTAGTCACTTTACCCTGCCTTCATCTGCGGCAGGGTAGCCTAGTGGTTAGAGTGTTGGACTAGTAACCAGAAGGTTGCAAGTTCAAATCCCCAAGCTGACAAGGTACAAAGCTGTCGTTCCTAGGCCATCATTGAAAATAAGAATTTGTTCTTAACTGACTTGCCTAGTTAAATAAAGGTAAAAAATAAAATCTACCTCAAATACATTATTATCTATCCTGATGTCTAGTCATTTTACCCTGCCTTCATCTGCATATCAACCTCAAATACCTTATTATTATCTATCTTGACATCATGTACACATCATGTACACATCTATCTCAAATGCCTTATTATTATCTGTCCTAGTCACTTTACCCTGCCTTCATCTACATATCTTCATGATACCTTATTTTTATTAATATTAGGGGCGGCAGGTAGCCTAGTGGTTAGAGTGTCGTTCTGCCCATGAACAAGGCAGTTAACTCACTGTTCCTAGGTCGTCATTGTAAATAAGAATTTGTTCTTAACTGATGTGCCTTGTTAAATGAAGGTTCAATTCTTCTTCTTCTTTTTAAATGATCTATCCTAATGCCTAGTCACTTTACCCTGCCTTCAAGTACACATCTATCTCAACTACATTATTATTATCTATCCTGATGCCTAGTCACTTTACCCTGCCTTCATGTACAGTTGAAGTCGGAAGTTTACATACACTTAGGTTGGAGTCATTAAAAATCGTTTTTCAACAACTCCACAAATTTCTTGTTAACAAATGATAGTTTTGGCAAGCCGGTTAGGACATCTACTTTGTGCATGACACAAGTCATTTTTCCAACAATTGTTCACGGACAGATTATTTCACTTATAATTCACTGTATCACAATTCCAGTTGGTCAGAGCTTTACATACCCTAAGTTGACTGTGCCTTTAAACAGTTTGGAAAATTCCAGAAAATGATGTCATGGCTTTAGAAGCTTCTGATAGGCGAATTGACATCATTTGAGTCAATTGGAGGTGTACCTGTGGATGAATTTCAAGGCCAACCTTCAAACTTAGTCCCTCTTTGCTTGACATCATGGGAAAATCAAAAGAAATCAGCCAAGATCTCAGAGAACAATTGTAGACCTCCACAAGTCTGGTTCATCCTTGGGAGCAATTTCCAAACGCCTGAAGGTACCACGTTCATCTGTACAAACAATAGTACGCAAGTATAAAAACCATGGACCCACGCAGCCGTCATTCCACTCAGGAAGGAGACGCGTTCTGTCTCCTAGAGATGAACATACTTTGGTGCAAAAAGTGCAAATCAATCCCAGATCAACAGCAAAGGACCTTGTGAAGATGCTGGAGGAAACAGGTTCAAAAGTATCTATATCCACAGTAAAAACGAGTCCTATATCGACATAACCTGAAAGGCCGCTCAGCAAGGAAGAAGCCACTGCTCCAAAACCGCCACAAAAAAGCCAGACTACGGTTTGCAACTGCACATGGGGACAAAGATCATACTTTTTGGAGAAATGTCCTCTCGTCTGATGAAACAAAAATAGAACTGTTTGGCCGTAATGACCATTGTTATGTTTGGAGGAAAAAGGGGGAGGCTTGCAAGCCGAAGAACACCAGCCCAACCATGAAGCCCAGGGGTAGCAGAGTCATGTAGTGGTGGTGCTTTGATGCAGGAGGGTCTGGTGCACTTCACAAAATATGAGGAAGGAAAATTATGTGGCTGTATTGAAGCAACATCTCAAGACATCAGTCAGGAAGTTAAAGCTTGGTCGCAAATGGGTCTTCCAAATGGACAATGACCCCAAGAATACTTCCAAAGTTGTGGCAAAATGGCTTAAGGACGACAAAGTCAAGGTATTGGAGTGGCCATCACAAAGCCCTGACCTCAATCCCATAGATTATTTGTGGGCAGAACTGAAAAAAGCATGTGTGAGGAAGGAGGCCTACAAACCTGACTCAGTTACACCAGCTCTGTCAGGAGGAATGAGCCTAAATTCACCCAACTTATTGTGGGAAGCTTGTGGAAGGCTACGCAAATTGTTTGACCCAAGTTAAACAATTTAAAGGCAATGCTACCAAGTACTAATTGAGTGTATGTAAACTTATGACCCACTGGGCATGAATGTGATGAAAGAAATATAAGATGAAATAAATAATTCTCTCTAATATTATTCTGACATTTCACATTCTTAAAAATAACTGACCTAAGTAAATTAGCCTATCAGAAGCTTCTAAAGCCAAGACATAATTTTCTGGAATTTTCCAAGCTGTTTAAAGGCACAGTCAACTTAATGTATGTAAACTTCTAACCCACTGGAATTGTGATACAGTGAATTATAAGTTAAATAATCTGTCTGTAAACAATTGTTGGAAAAATGACTTGTGTCATGCACAAAGTACATGTCCTAACCGACTTGCCAAAACTATAGTTTGTTAACAACTATGACTCCAACCTAAGTGTATGTAAACTTCCAACTTCAACAGTAGCTTCACATTGATCTGGTACTGGTCCTCCCTGTATATAGCTGCACATTGATCTGGTACTGATACTCCCTGTATATAGCTCCACATTGATCTGGTACTGGTACTCGCTGTATATAGCTCCACATTGATCTGGTACTGGCACTCCCTGTATATAGCTCCACATTGATCTGGTACTCCCTGTATATAGCTCCACATTGATCTGATACTCCCTCTATATAGCTCCACATTGATCTGGTACTCCCTGTATATAGCTCCACATTGATCTGGTACTGGTACTCTCTGTATATAGCTCCACATTGATCTGGTACTGGTACTCTCTGTATATATCTCCACATTGATCTGGTACTGGTACTCTCTGTATATAGCTCCACATTGATCTGATACTCCCTGTATATAGCTCCACATTGATCTGGTACTGGTACTCTCTGTATATAGCTCCACATTGATCTGGTACTGGTACTCCCTGTATATAGCTCCACATTGGTCTGGTACTGATACTCCCTGTATATAGCTCCACATTGATCTGGTACTGGTACTCCTGTATATCGCTCCACATTGATCTGGTACTGGTACTCCCTGTATATAGCTCCACATTGGTCTGGTACTGATACTCCCTGTATATAGCTCCACATTGATCTGGTACTGGTACTCCCTGTATAGCTCCACATTGATCTGGTACTGGTAATCCCTGCTCCATTCTTGCGTATTTTATTGTGGTCCTCTTGTATTACTCTGCATCGTTGATAAGGGCTCGTAAACAAGCATTTCACGGTAAAGTCTGCGCCAGTTGTAATCGGCACGTGACAAATATAATTTATTTGATTTTGTGAGTAGCCCAGGGCTTCGGACTTGAGGGATAATAGGGAGGAGGAATGGTAGCCTAGGGAGAGAAAGAGAGAGGGAAGGGAGGAGGAATGGTAGCCTAGGTAGAGAAAGATAGAGGGAAGGGAGGAGGAATGGTAGCCTAGGTAGAGAAAGAGAGAGGGAAGGGAGGAGGAATGGTAGCCTAGGGAGAGAAAGAGAGAGGGAAGGGAGAAGGAATGGTAGCCTAGGGAGAGAAAGATAGAGAGAGGGAAGGGAGGAGGAATGGTAGCCTAGGTAGAGAAAGAGAGAGGGAAGGGAGAAGGAATGGTAGCCTAGGTAGAGAAAGATAGAGGGAAGGGAGGAGGAATGGTAGCCTAGGTAGAGAAAGAGAGAGGGAAGGGAGAAGGAATGGTAGCCTAGGGAGAGAAAGATAGAGAGAGGGAAGGGAGGAGGAATGGTAGCCTAGGGAGAGAAAGATAGAGGGAAGGGAGGAGGAATGGTAGCCTAGGTAGAGAAAGATTGAGAGAAGGGAGGAGGAATAGTAGCCTAGATAGAGAAAGATTGAGAGAGGGAAGGGAGGAGGAATGGTAGCCTAGGGAGAGAAAGATAGAGGGAAGGGAAGAGGAATGGTAGCCTAGGTAGAGAAAGATAGAGGGAAGGGAGGAGGAATGGTAGCCTAGGGAGAGAAAGATAGAGGGAAGGGAGGAGGAATGGTAGCCTAGGTAGAGAAAGATATAGGGAAGGGCGGAGGAATTGTAGTCTAGGGAGAGAAAGATAGAGGGAAGGGAGGAGGAATGGTAGCCTAGGGAGAGAAAGATAGAGGGAAGGGAGGAGGAATGGTAGCCTAGGTAGAGAAAGATCGAGAGAAGGGAGGAGGAATGGTAGCCTAGGTAGAGAAAGATCGAGAGAAGGGAGGGAGGAATGGTAGCCTAGATAGAGAAAGATCGAGAGAGGGAAGGGAGGAGGAATGGTAGCCTAGGGAGAGAAAGATGGAGGGAAGGGAGGAGGAATGGTAGCCTAGGTAGAGAAAGATTGAGAGAAGGGAGGAGGAATGGTAGCCTAGATAGAGAAAGATCGAGAGAGGGAAGGGAGGAGGAATGGTAGCCTAGGTAGAGAAATATATAGGGAAGGGAGGAGGAATGGTAGCCTAGGTAGAGAAAGATCGAGAGAAGGGAGGAGGAATGGTAGCCTAGGTAGAGAAAGATCGAGAGAAGGGAGGAGGAATGGTAGCCTAGATAGTGAAAGATCGAGAGAGGGAAGGGAGGAGGAATGGTAGCCCAGGGCTTCGGACTTGAGGGATAATAGGGAGGAGGAATGGTAGCCTAGGGAGAGAAAGATAGAGGGAAGGGAGGAGGAATGGTAGCCTAGGGAGAGAAATATAGAGGGAAGGGAGGAGGAATGGTAGCCTAGGGAGAGAAAGATAGAGGGAAGGGAGGAGGAATGGTAGCCTAGGTAGAGAAAGATCGAGAGAAGGGAGGAGGAATGGTAGCCTAGGTAGAGAAAGATCGAGAGAAGGGAGGAGGAATGGTAGCCTAGATAGAGAAAGATTGAGAGAGGGAAGGGAGGAGGAATGGTAGCCTAGGTAGAGAAAGATATAGGGAAGGGAGGAGGAATGGTAGCCTAGGTAGAGAAAGATAGAGGGAAGGGAGGAGGAATGGTAGCCTAGGTAGAGAAAGAGAGAGGGAAGGGAGGAGGAATGGTAGCCTAGATAGAGAAAGATTGAGAGAGGGAAGGGAGGAGGAATGGTAGCCTAGGTAGAGAAAGATATAGGGAAGGGAGGAGGAATGGTAGCCCAGGGCTTCGGACTTGAGGGATAATAGGGAGGAGGAATGGTAGCCTAGGTAGAGAAAGATAGAGGGAAGGGAGGAGGAATGGTAGCCCAGGGCTTCGGACTTGAGGGATAATAGGGAGGAGGAATGGTAGCCTAGGGAGAGAAAGAGAGAGGGAAGGGAGGAGGAATGGTAGCCCAGGGCTTCGGACTTGAGGGATAATAGGGAGGAGGAATGGTAGCCTAGGTAGAGAAAGATAGAGGGAAGGGAGGAGGAATGGTAGCCTAGGGAGAGAAAGATAGAGGGAAGGGAGGAGGAATGGTAGCCTAGGGAGAGAAAGATAGAGGGAAGGGAGGAGGAATGGTAGCCTAGGGAGAGAAAGATAGAGGGAAGGGAGGAGGAATGGTAGCCTAGGTAGAGAAAGATCGAGAGAAGGGAGGAGGAATGGTAGCCTAGGTAGAGAAAGATATAGGGAAGGGCGGAGGAATGGTAGCCTAGGGAGATAAAGATAGAGAAGGCTGGAGGAATGGTAGCCTAGGGAGATAAAGATAGAGAAGGGTGGTGGAATGGTAGAAGGGGGCAGAACGACAGATTTGTACCTTCTCAGCTCAGGGATTTTAATTTGAAACCTTTCGTTACTAGTCCAATGCTCTAAACACTAGGCTATCCTGCCGCCCCAATATGAGTTTGCAGAGTGAGTGAAGGAATATAATCTCAACAGACAGCTCACAGCTTTCCCCCAAAGTCTAAAAAAAATAAAAAATAAATCACTACCATTGCAGTGACAAAACATAGTCTCCTCAATATATCGCTTTGTCTGTGGTTACAGGGGAGGTAGTTTATAGTGGTAGAGACCTTCTCACTCACTGGGGGGCTAGTTGTCTGTGGTTACAGGGGAGGTAGTTTATAGTGGTAGAGACCTTCTCACTCACTGGGGGCTAATTGTCTGTGGTTACAGGGAGGTAGTTTATAGTGGTAGAGACCTTCTCACTCACTGGGGGGCTAATTGTCTGTGGTTACAGGGGAGGTAGTTTATTGTGGTAGAGACCTTCTCACTCACTGGGGGGCTAGTTGTCTGTGGTTACAGGGGAGGTAGTTTATAGTGGTAGAGACCTTCTCACTCACTGGGGGCTAATTGTCTGTGGTTACAGGGAGGTAGTTTATAGTGGTAGAGACCTTCTCACTCACTGGGGGCTAATTGTCTGTGGTTACAGGGGAGGTAGTTTATAGTGGTAGAGACCTTCTCACTCACTGGGGGGCTAATGGTCTGTGGTTACAGGGGAGGTAGTTTATAGTGGTAGAGACCTTCTCACTCACTGGGGGCTAATTGTCTGTGGTTACAGGAGGTAGTTTATAGTGGTAGAGACCTTCTCACTCACTGGGGGCTAATTGTCTGTGGTTACAGGGAGGTAATTTATAGTGGTAGAGACCTTCTCACTCACTGGGGGCTAATGGTCTGTGGTGACAGGGAGGTAGTTTATAGTGGTAGAGACCTTCTCACTCACTGGGGGCTAATGGTCTGTGGTTACAGGGAGGTAGTTTATAGTGGTAGAGACCTTCTCACTCACTGGGGGGCTAATTGTCTGTGGTTACAGGGAGGTAGTTTATAGTGGTAGAGACCTTCTCACTCACTGGGGGGCTAATTGTCTGTGGTTACAGGGGAGGTAGTTTATTGTGGTAGAGACCTTCTCACTCACTGGGGGGCTAGTTGTCTGTGGTTACAGGGGAGGTAGTTTATAGTGGTAGAGACCTTCTCACTCACTGGGGGCTAGTTGTCTGTGGTTACAGGGAGGTAGTTTATAGTGGTAGAGACCTTCTCACTCACTGGGGGGCTAATTGTCTGTGGTTACAGGGAGGTAGTTTATAGTGGTAGAGACCTTCTCACTCACTGGGGGCTAATTGTCTGTGGTTACAGGGGAGGTAGTTTATAGTGGTAGAGACCTTCTCACTCACTGGGGGCTAATTGTCTGTGGTTACAGGGGAGGTAGTTTATAGTGGTAGAGACCTTCTCACTCACTGGGGGCTAATTGTCTGTGGTTACAGGGAGGTAGTTTATAGTGGTAGAGACCTTCTCACTCACTGGGGGCTAATGGTCTGTGGTTACAGGGGAGGTAGTTTATAGTGGTAGAGACCTTCTCACTCACTGGGTGGCTAATGGTCTGTGGTTACAGGGAGGTAGTTTATAGTGGTAGAGACCTTCTCACTCACTGGGGGGCTAATTGTCTGTGGTTACAGGGAGGTAGTTTATAGTGGTAGAGACCTTCTCACTCACTGGGGGGCTAGTTGTCTGTGGTTACAGGGGAGGTAGTTTATAGTGGTAGAGACCTTCTCACTCACTGGGGGGCTAATTGTCTGTGGTTACAGGGAGGTAGTTTATAGTGGTAGAGACCTTCTCACTCACTGGGGGCTAATTGTCTGTGGTTACAGGGGAGGTAGTTTATAGTGGTAGAGACCTTCTCACTCACTGGGGGGCTAATTGTCTGTGGTTACAGGGAGGTAGTTTATAGTGGTAGAGACCTTCTCACTCACTGGGGGCTAATTGTCTGTGGTTACAGGGAGGTAGTTTATAGTGGTAGAGACCTTCTCACTCACTGGGGGCTAATTGTCTGTGGTTACAGGGAGGTAGTTTATAGTGGTAGAGACCTTCTCACTCACTGGGGGGCTAATTGTCTGTGGTGACAGGGGAGGTAGTTTATAGTGGTAGAGACCTTCTCACTCACTGGGGGGCTAGTTGTCTGTGGTTACAGGGAGGTAGTTTATAGTGGTAGAGACCTTCTCACTCACTGGGGGCTAATTGTCTGTGGTTACAGGGAGGTAGTTTATAGTGGTAGAGACCTTCTCACTCACTGGGGGGCTAATTGTCTGTGGTTACAGGGGAGGTAGTTTATTGTGGTAGAGACCTTCTCACTCACTGGGGGCTAGTTGTCTGTGGTTACAGGGAGGTAGTTTATAGTGGTAGAGACCTTCTCACTCACTGGGGGCTAATTGTCTGTGGACCTTCTTACAGGGAGGTAGTTTATAGTGGTAGAGACCTTCTCACTCACTGGGGGCTAATTGTCTGTGGTTACAGGGGAGGTAGTTTATAGTGGTAGAGACCTTCTCACTCACTGGGGGGCTAATGGTCTGTGGTTACAGGGGAGGTAGTTTATAGTGGTAGAGACCTTCTCACTCACTGGGGGCTAATTGTCTGTGGTTACAGGGAGGTAGTTTATAGTGGTAGAGACCTTCTCACTCACTGGGGGGCTAATTGTCTGTGGTTACAGGGGAGGTAATTTATAGTGGTAGAGACCTTCTCACTCACTGGGGGCTAACCCCTGTGGTTGGTCTGTGGTGACAGGGGAGGTAGTTTATAGTGGTAGAGACCTTCTTACTCACTGGGTGGCTAATGGTCTGTGGTTACAGGGGGAGCTTGGTAGTTTATAGTGGTAGAGACCTTCACTACACTGGGGGCTAAATTGTCTGTGGTGACAGGGGAGGTAGCTTACTAGTTAAGACATATTCTCACTCACTGGGGGCTAATTGTCTGTGGTTACAGGGGAGGTAGTTTATAGTGGTAGAGACCTTCTCACTCACTGGGGGGCTACAATGTCTGTGGTTACAGACAGGGAGGCAGTTTATAGTGGTAGACAGACCTTCTCACTCACTGGGGGGCTAGTTGGCTGTGGTTACAGGGGAGGTAGTTTATAGTGGTAGAGACCTTCTCACTCAGCTCTCCTCTCCACACCCATTCTGGGGGCTAGTTGTCTGTGGTTACAGGGGAGGTAGTTTATAGTGGTAGAGACCTTCTCACTCACTGGGGGCTAATTGCTCTGTGGTTACAGGGGAGGTAGTTTATAGTGGTAGAGACCTTCTCACTCACTGGGGGCTAATTGTCTGTGGTTACAGGGGAGGTAGTTTATAGTGGTAGAGACCTTCTCACTCACTGGGGGCTAATTGTCTGTCAGGTTACAGGGGAGGTAGTTTATAGTGGTAGAGACCTTCTCACTCACTGGGGGGCTAGTTGTCTGTGGTCTGCAGGGGAGGTAGTTTATAGTGGCAGAGACCTTCTCACTCACTGGGGGGCTAGTTGTCTGTTGGTCTACACCTGGAGGTAGTTTATAGTGGTAGAGACCTTCTCACTCACTGGGGGCTAATGGTCTGTGGTTACAGGGGAGGTCAGTTTATAGCCTGGTAGAGACTGTTGTTTCTCACTCACTGGGGGGCTAATGGTCTGTGGTTACATTGGGGAGGTAGTTTATAGTGGTAGAGACCTGTTTCTCACTCACTGGGGGCTAAGTTGTCTGTAGTTACAGGGGATGTTTAGTTTATAGTGGTAGAGACCTTCTCATTTCACTGGGGGCTAATTGTCTGTGGTTACAGGGGAGGTAGTTTACTGTGGTAGAGACCTTCTCACTCACTGGGGGGCTAAGTTGTCTGTGGTTACAGGGAGGTAGTTTATAGTGGTAGAGACATTCTCACTCACTGGGGGCTACTGTTGTCTGTGGTTACATTGGGGAGTTAGTTTATAGTGGTAGAGACCTGTTGTTTCTCACTCACTGGGGGGCTAATTGGCTGTGGTTACAGGGAGGTAGTTTATAGTGGTAGAGACCTTCTCACTCACTGGGGGGCTAATTGTCTGTGGTTACAGGGGAGGTAGTTTATAGTGGTAGAGACCTTCTCACTCACTGGGGGCTAGTTGTCTGTGGTTAAGGGGAGGCATTTAGTTTATAGTGGTAGAGACCTTCTCACTCACTGGGGGCTAGTTGTCTGTGGTTACAGGGGAGGTAGTGTATAGTGGTAGAGACCTTCTCACTCACTGGGGGGGCTAGTTGTCTGTGGTTACAGGGAGGTAGTTTATAGTGGTAGAGACCTTCTCACTCACTGGGGGGCTAATTGTCTGTTACAGGGAGGTAATTTATAGTTGACCTTTCACTCACTGGGGGCTAATGGCCTGTGGTGAAGGAGGTAGTTTATAGTGGTAGAGACCTTTCACTCACTGGGGGCTAATTGTCTGTGGTTACAGGGGAGGTAGTTTATAGTGGTAGAGACCTTCTCACTCACTGGGGGCTAACCTGTTGTCTGTGGTTACAGGGGAGGTAATTTATAGTGGTAGAGACCTTCTCACTCACTGGGGGCTAATGGTCTGTGGTGACAGGGGAGGTAGTTTATAGTTGGTAGAGACCTTCTCACATTTCACTGGGGGCTAGTTGTCTGTGGTTACAGGGGAGGTAGTTTATAGTGGTAGAGGCCTTCTCATTTCACTGGGGGCTAATTGTCTGTCGTTGGGACAGGGAGGTAGTTATATAGTGGTAGAGATCTTCTCACTCACTGGGGGGCTAATTGTCTGTGGTTACAGGGAGGTAGTTTATTGTGGTAGAGACCTTCTCACTCACTGGGAAGGGGGGGCTAGTTGTCTGTGGTTACAGGGGAGGTAGTTTATAGTGGTAGAGACCTTCTCACTCACTGGGGGCTAATTGTCTGTATGGTTACAGGGAGGTAGTTTATAGTGGTAGAGACCTTCTCACTCACTGGGGGCTAATTGTCTGTGGTTACAGGGAGGTAGTTTATAGTGGTAGAGACCTTCTCACTCACTGGGGGGCTAATGGTCTGTGGTTACAGGGGAGGTAGCATTTACTGTTAGAGACCTGTTGTTTCTCTCACTCCCCTGTATAAGTAAGCATTTCACTGTTAGTTGTTTCTCTCTGCATTGTTACAGGGGAGGCATTTCAGTTTATAGTGGTAGAGACCTTCTCACTCACTGGGGGCTAATTGTCTGTGGTTACAGGGAGGTAATTTATAGTTAGAGACCTGTTGTTTCTCACTCACTGGGGGCTAATGGTCTGTGGTGACATTGGGGAGGTAGTTTATAGTGGTAGAGACCTTCTCATTTCACTGTTGGCTAATGGTCTGTGGTTACAGGGGAGGTAGTTTATAGTGGTAGAGACCTCACTCACTGGGGGGCTAAGCATTTCATTGTCTGTGGTGACAGGGGAGGCATTTCAGTTTATAGTGGTAGAGACCTTCTCACTCACTGGGGGCTAATTGTCTGTGGTTACAGGGGAGGTAGTTTATAGTTAGAGACCTGTTGTTTCTCACTCACTGGGGGCTAGTTGTCTGTTGGTTCTCATTGTTGGGAGGCCTGTAAGTAAGCATTTCACTGGTAGAGACCTTCTCACTCACTGGGGGGCTAGTTGTCTGTGGTTACAGGGGAGGTAGTTTATAGTTAGAGACCTGTTGTTTCTCACTCACTGGGGGGCTAGTTGTCTGTGGTTACAGGGGAGGTAGTTTATAGTGGTAGAGACCTTCTCATTTCACTGGGGGGCTAATTGTCTGTGGTTACAGGGGAGGTAGTTTATAGTGGTAGAGACCTTCTCACTCACTGGGGGCTAATTGTCTGTGGTTACAGGGCCTGTAGTTTATAGTGGTAGAGACCTTCTCACTCACTGGGGGGCTAATTGTCTGTGGTTACCTGGAGGTCTGTTTATAGTGGAAGAGACCTTCTCACTGTTAGTCACTCACTGGGGGGCTACCTGTTGTCTGTGGTTACAGGGGAGGTAGTTTATAGTGGTCAGAGACCTGTTGTTTCTCACTCACTGGGAAGGGGGCTAGTTGTCTGTGGTTACAGGGGAGGTAGTTTTAGTGGTAGAGACCTGTTGTTTCTCACTCACTGGGGGGCTAATGGTCTGTGGTTACAGGGGAGCCTGTAGTTTATCAGTGGTAGAGACTTTCTCACTCACTGGGGGGCTAATGGTCTGTGGTTACAGGGCCTGAGGTAGCATTTACTGTTAGAGACCTGTTGTTTCTCACTCACTGGGAAGGGGGGCTAGTTGTCTGTGGTTACAGGGGATGTAGTAAGCATTTAGTGTTAGAGACCTTCTCACTCACTGGGGGCTAATTGTCTGTGGTTACAGGGGAGGTAGTTTATACTGGTAGAGACCTGTTGTTTCTCTCTCACTGGGGGGCTAATTGTCTGTGTTTTACATTGTTGGGAGGTAGTTTATAGTGGTAGAGACATTCTCACTCACTGGGGGCTAGTTGTCTGTGGTTACAGGGGAAGTTAGTTTATAGTGTTAGAGACCTTCTCTCTCACTGGGGGCTAATTGGCTGTGGTTAAGGAGGTAGTTTATAGTGCCTGTAGTAAGACCTTCTCATTTCTAATTGTCTGTGGTTACAGGGGAGGCATTTCACTGTTTTATAGTTGTTTCTCTCTGTAGAGACCTGTTCACTCACTGGGGGGCTAGTTGTCTGTGGTTACAGGGGAGGCATTTCAGTTTATAGTGGTAGAAGACCTTCTCATTTCACTGGGGGCTAGTTGTTTCTCTCTGTATTGTTGGGGAGGTAGTGTTTAGTGGTAGAGACCTTTTCACTCACTTAGGAAGGGGGCTAGTTGTCTGTGTTTTACATTGGGGAGGTAGTTTTACTGTTAGAGACCTTCTCACTCACTGGGGGCTAATGGTCTGTGGTTACAGGAAGGGCCTGTAGTTTTCACTGGTAGAGACCTGTTGTTTCTCACTCACTGGGGGGCTAATGGTCTGTGGTTACAGGGGACATAGCTTTCACTGTAGAGACCTGTTGTTTCTCTGTATTGTTGGGGGCCTGTAAAAGACCCCTGTTGGGAAGGACAGTAAGCATTTCAGAGTTAGAGACCTGTTGTTTCTCTACTGTATTGTTGGGGGGCTAAAAGATTTCCCCTGTGGTTGGAGGGACATAGCTTAGAGTAGAGACCTTGTTTACTCACTGGGGGGCCTGTAAGTAAGACTGTTTCTCTCTGTGGTTGGAGGGGCCATAGCATTTAGAGTCTAGACCTTGTTTACTCACTGGGGGCTAAAAAGTCTATACCCTGTGGTTGGAGGGCCTGGGACATAGCTAGAGTAGAGACCTTCTTACTCACTGGGGGGCTAAAAGACTGTTAGTCCCTGTTGTGGTTGGGAAGGGCCATAGCTTAGAGTAGAGACCTGTTGTTTACTCACTGGGGGGGCTAAAAGACCCCTGTGGTTTCTCTAGAGGGCCTGTAAGAGACCTTCTTACCTGTTGTTCTCTCACTGGGGGCTAAAAGACCCCTGTGGTTGGAGGGGACATAGCTTAGAGTTAGAGACCTTCTTACTCACTGGGGGCTAAAAGACCCCTGTGGTTGGAGGGGACATAGCTTAGAGTCAGAGACCTTGTTTACTCACTGGGGGCTAAAAGACCCCTGTTGTTTCTCTCTGGTTGGAGGGGCGGCAGCTTTGTCCTGTAGTAAAGGATTACAATGGTAGAACTCCTTCAACCTACCCTGGAGGAGCAGTAAACCAAGAGGTTTCTCTCTGAGAGGGGAGAGCAGACTGTTAGTCTATAGCTAACTCAATTAAAACATATTAAACACTGACATAAAAACAAGAGGAAGCAAGAGCAATGAGAGAAAAGAACAAAGAAGAAAGAGAAGAAAGAGAACCTGTTGGAGAAGAAGGGAAGTCAAATCTGGGCAACTGTGGATATCTGTCTGTATTTCTATCTTTTTGTCTGTCTCCATTTTGATTGAGCGTTTACAATCTCAGACCAGGCAGGCAGACAGACCAGGCAGACAGACCAGGCAGGCAGGCAGACCAGGCAGACAGACCAGGCAGGCAGGCAGACAGACCAGGCAGACAGACCAGGCAGGCAGGCAGACCAGGCAGACAGACCAGGCAGACCAGGCAGGCAGGCAGGTATACTCTCTGGCTTCAACCTCCCCTCGTCTCCCTCTGCATTGTTTTTCATTTCCCTACTTCCCCCTTCACTCATCTCTACCCCCATCTGGGAAGGGCCTCTCATCAGCTCTCCTCAGCTCTCCTCTCCACACCCATTCTGTCTTCAGTTTATATCCGTCTCTCCTTCAGTAATGGTCTTATAGCTGCAGTGGTTATAGGAATTCAGAGGGGATGTCAGCTGCAGTTCAGAAGTGGCGCATGTAAGACATTATTAATCTACACTTCAAATACAAACCACACAACACAGTATATAACCTATTATATAATTGTCAAAGACTCCAGCCACCCTAGTCATAGACTGTTCTTCTGCTTCCGTATTGTTGGGAAGCAGTACCGGAGCACCAGGTCTAGGTCCAAGAGGCTTCTCAACAGCTTCAAGCCATAAGACTCCTGAACATCTGATCAAATGGCTATTCAGACTATTTACATTGCCCCCCAATTTTATTTTTGAAACTGCATTGTTGGTTAGGGGCTTGTAAGTAAGCATTTCACTGTTATTTCTCTCTGCATTGTTGGTTAGGGGCTTGTAAGTAAGCATTTCACTGTTATTTCTCTCTGCATTGTTGGGAAGGGCCTGTAAGTAAACATTTCACTGTTAGTCTATACCTGTTGTTTCTCTCTGTATTGTTGGGAAGGGCCTGTAAGTAAACATTTCACTGTTAGTCTATACCTGTTGTTTCTCTCTGTATTGTTGGGAAGGGCCTGTAAGTAAGCATTTCACTGTTAGTCTACACCTGTTGTTTCTCTCTGTATTGTTGGGAAGGGCCTGTAAGTAAGCATTTCACTGTTAGTCTATACCTGTTGTTTCTCTCTGCATTGTTGGGAAGGGCCTGTAAGTAAACATTTCACTGTTAGTCTATACCTGTTGTTTCTCTCTGCATTGTTGGGAAGGGCCTGTAAGTAAGCATTTCACTGTTAGTCTATACCTGTTGTTTCTCTCTGTATTGTTGGGAAGGGCCTGTAAGTAAACATTTCACTGTTAGTCTATACCTGTTGATTCTCTCTGCATTGTTGGGAAGGGCCTGTAAGTAAGCATTTCACTGTTGTTTCTCTCTGCATTGTTGGGAAGGACCTGTAAGTAAACATTTCACTGTTGTTTCTCTCTGCATTGTTGGGAAGGGCCTGTAAGCATTTCACTGTTGTTTCTCTCTGCATTGTTGGGAAGGGCCTGTAAGTAAGCATTTCACTGTTTCTCTCTGTATTGTTGGGAAGGGCCTGTAAGTAAGCATTTCACTGTTAGTCTATACCTGTTGTTTCTCTCTGTATTGTTGGGAAGGGCCTGTAAGTAAGCATTTCACTGTTTCTCTCTGTATTGTTGGGAAGGGCCTGTAAGTAAGCATTTCACTGTTAGTCTATACCTGTTGTTTCTCTCTGTATTGTTGGGAAGGGCCTGTAAGTAAGCATTTCACTGTTAGTCTATACCTGTTGTTTCTCTCTGTATTGTTGGGAAGGGCCTGTAAGTAAGCATTTCACTGTTAGTCTATACCTGTTGTTTCTCTCTGTATTGTTGGGAAGGGCCTGTAAGTAAGCATTTCACTGTTAGTCTATACCTGTTGTTTCTCTCTGTATTGTTGGGAAGGGCCTGTAAGTAAGCATTTCACTGTTAGTCTATACCTGTTGTTTCTCTCTGTATTGTTGGGAAGGGCCTGTAAGTAAACATTTCACTGTTAGTCTATACCTGTTGTTTCTCTCTGTATTGTTGGGAAGGGCCTGTAAGTAAACATTTCACTGTTAGTCTATACCTGTTGTTTCTCTCTGTATTGTTGGGAAGGGCCTGTAAGTAAACATTTCACTGTTAGTCTATACCTGTTGTTTCTCTCTGTATTGTTGGGAAGGGCCTGTAAGTAAACATTTCACTGTTAGTCTATACCTGTTGTTTCTCTCTGTATTGTTGGGAAGGGCCTGTAAGTAAGCATTTCACTGTTAGTCTATACCTGTTGTTTCTCTCTGCATTGTTGGGAAGGGCCTGTAAGTAAGCATTTCACTGTTAGTCTATACCTGTTGTTTCTCTCTGCATTGTTGGGAAGGGCCTGTAAGTAAGCATTTCACTGTTGTTTCTCTCTGCATTGTTGGGAAGGACCTGTAAGTAAACATTTCACTGTTGTTTCTCTCTGCATTGTTGGGAAGGGCCTGTAAGCATTTCACTGTTGTTTCTCTCTGTATTGTTGGGAAGGGCCTGTAAGTAAGCATTTCACTGTTAGTCTATACCTGTTGTTTCTCTCTGTATTGTTGGGAAGGGCCTGTAAGTAAACATTTCACTGTTAGTCTATACCTGTTGTTTCTCTCTGCATTGTTGGGAAGGGCCTGTAAGTAAGCATTTCACTGTTAGTCTATACCTGTTGTTTCTCTCTGTATTGTTGGGAAGGGCCTGTAAGTAAACATTTCACTGTAAGCCTGTTGTTTCTCTCTGTATTGTTGGGAAGGGCCTGTAAGTAAACATTTCACTGTTAGTCTATACCTGTTGTTTCTCTCTGTATTGTTGGGAAGGGCCTGTAAGTAAGCATTTCACTGTTAGTCTATACCTGTTGTTTCTCTCTGTATTGTTGGGAAGGGCCTGTAAGTAAGCATTTCACTGTTAGTCTATACCTGTTGTTTCTCTCTGTATTGTTGGTTAGGGGCTTGTAAGTAAGCATTTCACTGTTAGTCTATACCTGTTGTTTCTCTCTGTATTGTTGGGAAGGGCCTGTAAGTAAGCATTTCACTGTTAGTCTATACCTGTTGTTTCTCTCTGTATTGTTGGGAAGGGCCTGTAAGTAAGCATTTCACTGTTAGTCTATACCTGTTGTTTCTCTCTGTATTGTTGGGAAGGGCCTGTAAGTAAGCATTTCACTGTAAGCCTGTTGTTTTCGGCGCATGTGACTAATACAATTAGATTTGATATGTAGTACGGTAAAAGTCTGTCTCTCTCTCTTCACTCCTGTAAAGATGAGAGAGTGAGAGGAGAGAGTGTATTCTATTCAAACAGCTGGGTTTAAACTCCACTAACAAACCCAATAAACAGACTATACATCACCTCACAATACTCCCACTGCCTGCGGCACAGATCCTCTCCATACGCACACTGACGCTCACAATACGTCTTTACACAGAGCTAATTAGGAGGAGGTGCCCCTCTCTATTCTCCACCTCTGTCTGAATACCAGGGCAGGGGAGAGGAGAGGAGAGGAGAGGAGAGGAGAGGAGAGGAGAGGAGAGGAGAGGAGAGGAGAGGAGAGGAGAGGAGAGCCTGGAAGGCTTGTGTCTTAATTTTGCGGAACGTAAAGCGGGATAGTTCATCGTGTCAAGTGGGGAGCAATATTAGTGTGACACAGCTCAGAGTAGCATGGATGCAGCTGAGGACGGCGGCAGGAGTGATTTGAATGCGGCACCCTTCTGGGTAGTGCACAGGCAGTGAGAGAAAGAAGAGGGAGAAAACTGTGTGTGTCAGGGCTCTGGGTGTTGATGCCACTGCAACGAACAGTAAGACAAGACCACAGTAACCATTTTTGCCATCTATATAACGGCTCACCTCAAACAATGAAACCAGTGGTAGAATATGTGTGAACTGTAAGAATATGTCAACAATATTAGGTAGCTTTTAAAAGCCTAAAACATTTTAAGGTGAAATCCTCTAATAACTAACTCTTTTGTTACAAATTGTGACTAAACATTTTAAATGTGCTCTGATATGAGAGTGAACACGTAGCTGCGACAACATTCTGAAGACTTCCTGAAATGCTCTCTCTCTCTCTCTCATATCTTTGTTGTTATCATAGAGCCTGGCGATAGAATACTTGCATGAATCAAAGATGGTATTTGGTATTCTGTGTGTATAGCTGAATACTAAAATGTCCCCTTTCCCTTTCACACCCATGCCCCCATTATTAGGACCGGAATCACACTGAGAGTCCGCCTGCAAGACATTCCTCTAAAGTTGTCATGTCTTCCACCCACCCACCCACCCACCCACCCACCCACCCACACTGACCCCCATTCTCTCCTTGTTTAAATGTGCTGTCTTTTGTGTTTTCTCCCAAAGCATTCTAGGTGTCACACAGCCAAGCTCAAGGCTATGGGTCTGAGTTTGTCTGCAGGGGGTGCAGAGTGTGGGTGGGAATATAACAGCTATCAACACAACGTAATACAACACAACCGTAACTAACCATCTCTCTAGAGCATCATAACATCCTGAATGTAATAATATGTGACCGGCTATATCACTATCTGAACGATTCAAAAATGTGTCTAAACAAATCCTGAAATATATGTTCCATTACAAAATGCATTACATAACAATATTTTAAAACAGAGGTGCAGTACTGTGCAGCTAAAATCAAGACTTTAAAAAGTGTTTTTGTTCTTCTGAGAGTGTAAGTTCAAGTTGAAATGAGGAATGATTGGTCTCCCCATCGAACCCAGTGGCCCCAAGTGAGGCTGCAGTGTGTTCTGGGAGAATGGCAGGTGTCTCCATGTCAGAGTGCCTCCCAGACAGCTCATTAATTTGCACAACTTTTATACATGAATGTTTTTCTCTGCGTGTTTGTATGCATGTGTGTGTGTGTATATATTAGCGATGGGACTTGACCCTAGCGAGCTGAACTACTGTTTTGCGTCTTGCTGGGCGTGGGAAAAAGACGAGACCTCTTTTCACAGCTGCTCTGGTGGATGGGCCATACCAATGGGGCCCCTACCACTACCCCCCTGTCCCCCTGTACCCCATGCCCCCCCGTCTGTCTCCCCGTTTCGCTCTCCCATTCAGTCTACAGCCGGCTGCCTTTCAAAACCTGCCACGAACCCCCCTACCCTTCCCTCCTCCATCCACCCCCCACCCCCACACACTCCTCTCATTATTCCATCCCTAGTTTGCATAGAAATACCAGAGCTCTCTCTCCTCTCTCTCTCTGCTCTTAGGGCCTGAAGCCCCTCAACCACACTAACTATACATGTGTAAATTTGACTTGCAGGCCTTTGTATCGCCTTCCCTAGATTAATATTGTTTCTCTGTCATTTCACTCACAGACCTTCTTGTGAGACAATTGGAGTATTTTCATAATATATTTTGTTATGGTTGAAAATTGGAAAAAGCCAACAAATGATCTATAGGTCTGTGATTGTTTCTGATGTTTATTAATGCACTCCACATACATTAGTTCCCCTGTCATGACACACACACACACACACACACACACACACACACACACACACACACACACACACACACACACACACACACACACACACACACACACCACCACCACCAGAGATGTTTCTCAAATCAGACTGCATAATGCTCAGGGCATAATTTACATCCACGTTTGAGAGCAGCGCACAGAGAAGTCTTTGCATACGGTAATATAAAAGCTTGGGAAAGTCTAGGCAAGTCAAAGACCCTCTCAAGACATTTCACTGAGCTGGCCTCCAACTGAACGCCCCAAGATTGGAATCCATGATGATTTGACCTTGCTTTGGACCTGGCCTTCTTGTTTAGGTACTCTTTGTCATTTCTTTAAGTTACATCTTTAAATATTCAATGTATGTGAAGGTAGGTCTTAAAACGGGTATTTACTCGAACATAAGCATCAACAAAAATACTGCCATATTTCTAAAAATGACACCTAAGAATGAAAAGTGTCAATGAAAATATGACTATTCCTGAAGAAAAAGTGAACAAAATATTAACATGAATAGAAAGTGGAACAGAGAAAGAATGAGAAAAAGAGAGGGGGGGGGCTTGCCTAGGAATTAGGGGTGAAACGGACAGAGGCACCAGAACAGCCTTTCCACATGAGCTGTCCCAAACCCAGGATGAGCCCCTGTCCCCCTTGCTCACTTAAAGAGATAAGGCACCGCAGCAAAGGCTCTCAAATATGGATTAGACACCCAACTCCCCTGCACCTTAGCTATAGCAAGCCACTTGATCAGAGTATTTTAAAAGGATGAAAAGAAGTGTGTCTCTGAGTAAAATAGAGAGAGAACAAGAGAAGGGGGGGGGGTGTAGAATGTGAAAAATGCAAATATTTCAGAGGATAAAGGAATAAACTAAATTATATTTGGAGTTGGTATTCAGTTTGTTCAAAATAATATTTAGGAAGTGTGTGGTTTGAGGAACAGTAACGTTGAACCGACCCTTGCAGCCTTACCCTAACTCAAATATTAGACAGCAAAATAATAGTACATTTGGCTTGGACAAATACTCTATAGGCCTATATTAACATTTTGAAATGAAATATTTTACAATTAAAAAAATTAACTATGTAAATGAACTATGTAAATGTATTTCAAATTGTTTTAATTACTAGATACGGTATTTGGAAAACTACCATGCTGTCTAAGTGGTATGAATTATCTATCCATGGTCTCTGTCCTCAACACACACAACATACATACACACACAGCTTTGGGTTCTTACATACAGGTCTACTTTGATCACTGCTTTCGCAGATCATTTTCCTGCACAGCAGGAAATGCTAATTGTAGTGTATTCAAGGTTTAAAATGACCTCTAAAGTTTCCAATTTCCACTTTAAATTGATTGACTTGGTTTGCCCGGTCGGAAAATGTATCAATCCCTAGAAAAATGTCAATGAATTATAATCCACATAATAATTCACATTTCCCGTTGCTGCAGGATTATGTGCCTGCTGTGAGAAGCAGGGTGAAATTAAGACATGTAGCACCTTCCCAAAACCTAAGATGACCTATCAACTGAGACAAAATTACCGCCACTAGTAAAACAAGCACATCTCAATAATGGACTAGCTTCCACTCCCTTTCTCCCATTTATTTACGCACAATAGAAAACTATTCTGTACCAGAACACAACACTGGGGATGACTGCATTAGCTAGTAGCTACACCACGGTACCTAATATACAAGCAAGAGCATCATATGCATACGTCTCAGACTTCTCAATTGATGTATATACGGTTTGAGGACCAACGTTTTAACTACTCGTTTTAACTACTGCCGTACTCTTAGGGCCAACTTGTTAAGTATTTGCACCCGTGAAGAACGAAAGATAAACTGAATATTAAGTGAAAGGATATGTGGAATATGATATATTTTATGTTTTATCTGTAGTATTGTTACCTGTAAATTGGTGGTTGATCCTTGTAGGTTTGACCTGGGCCCTCCTCCTCCCAGTCCCTGGTATCTGAGACCTCAAGGTAACATGAGACGCCATCTTGTTTTCTGACAGGGGCACCTTCCAGTATGTACAATCACTTTTTCTTCTTCCTGAAATAAACAATTATTGAGAGACATGATGGGTTACAATGCTGTTGATCAAAATATCAACCATTATTAACTGTTATTAACCGTTATCAACCATTATAACCGTATAAAGGATATCGGAGAATACAAATTAGGATATAGCAAGCACACCTAGGCCTGAATTTTCAAAAAGACAAATGACGTTAATTATTTTGAGTATATTAACCTTAAAAATCATACAATTATAGCATGTATTGTACCAGCTGAAAACACATGTCATTGATCAATTCTGAAGTTTTGCTTGTGTCTCTGTGTTCCGTTGCTCTACTGCTACTTTTCTAGTAGTCAACCAGAGATTGAGGAAGAGTCTGTGTAGATCATTTCAAATCATCCAAACATCAGCCAAGAAGACTCCTACTCTTCTTCCTACATTCTCATTCCAATTCAAGGCCAAACTTTCAACAACCCAGAAGTATACATCAAAGATTGAGCTATGTGTCACTCATCCTCCAAATAGAATGTGGGTTATGACACGTCACTCACAGCCAAAGATAGATCCTTATTTATGATCATTCTAAGAATAGTATAAATAGAACAGAAACTATTCTGTACTGTGTTACGTTGTTCAATTCTAGAACAATCTCCTCAGAATGACTATTCAAACTCACTTTGAACTTGGTCTGAAATACTGTACTGTACGCATAATGAACAACCAATGTCTACTTCAGGAACTTCAACCGAATAAACAGTATTATGCCTCAAATACACACCTCCAGCAGTTACATGCCATCATTATCTGTAAATATAGATGGAATCATGAGGAAAACATTATAGGCTACATAACATGTTGAGAACCTGTCACTGACCAGCTATATGAATTAGTTTCATTACTTCTCCACACAAGGGCAACACAACCGTGATACTGAGATCAAAATACTATTTTGGAGCTGAATAGAGAAGATTGATCTATTTCTTTCTTACAGTAAAAAGTACATACACCCTGTTCTTCTGACGTGGTGAGAGGGATTTACATACATTCTGTGTATACAGTAAAAAAAATGACAGGAACTATCCAGCTGTGCCAACGTCTAACATCACACCTGTTTTGTGTGCATTCAAATGAACACTCCTTCTCACCCTACATAGAGGCCTGTGTCTCTCCTAACAATGTAGGAGGCTGTAGCCAACAACATGAATCTGCTGTCACTCAGTTCTTGACAGGTAAAACCTAAAGTTTGAAGATGGTAGAACGACTGTTGTTACAGCTAATACCAAATCAAATCGTATTAGTCACATGCACCAAATACAACAGGTGTAGAGACCTTACAGTGAAATATTTACTTACGAGCCCCTAACCAACAATGCAGTAAAAAAATATATATATATATTTAAAAAAATATATATATATAAATACATAATATGGATAAGAATAAGAAATAAAAGTAACAGGTAATTAAAGAGCAGCAGTAAAATAACAATAGCAAGACCATATACAGGGGGGTACCGGTATAGAGTGACTGTGCGGGGGCACTGGTTAGTTGAGGTAATATGTACATGTGGGTAGAGTTATTAAAGTGACTATGCATAGATGATAACAACAGAGAGTAGCAGCGGTGTAAAGTGGGGGGGGGGGGGGGTGCAAATAGTCTGGGTAGCCATTTGATTAGGTGTTCAGGAGTCCTATGGCTGGTGGGTAGAAGCTGTTTAGAAGCCTCTTGGACCTATACTGGGCGCTCCGGTACCGCTTGCCGTGCGGTAGCAGAGAAAACAGTCTGTGACTAGGGTGGTTGGAGTCTGACAATTTTTTTCCTTTGACACCACCTGGTATAGAGGTCCTGGATGGGGTGCAGGGGACGCAACTTTGGTTTTAGAAGTGGGGGGTACATAATATTATTGTTACATTTTTTCAGTCTGATAAACACGCCAAACAGCCTACCCGTCCACTCGGAGGCGTCAGCATGGTCCTAAAGCACACCGTTGCCTCATTTTGTATCACATTCCAATGATAAAACTAGGGGGAACCAAAATGCAGTTTCAGAATGTGGGGAATGTCCCCCCGTCCTCAGCGAAAGTTGCGCCCCTGGCAAATACACAAAATCCAATTGTAATCGTCTATGATTGTCATCAAAACGATAAGGTAGCCTAGGCAGTATGCTATGCAACTTATGTTTTCTTTTCATTATGTTTTTGCCCCAAAATACAGGTAGGCTATAGTAGAAAGGTGAATATATTGGTTTGACTATCAGGATTATTTTAAATATACAGTATTGAAACCCACCACTAAGTAAAGCTATACATTTCACAGAGATGTCTGATATGCAACAAGCTCTCACAATCTCACATCAGAATTGGAAGTTCATCCATGTTTCAGAAATGTCACATTTTTAAGTTGTTCCAAACATCAAATTTTGAAGTGTTTGCTTACTGCTTTGTATTGTTCCAAGGTTAAGTTTAGGCATTAACTCATAATGCTTCATGTAATGGTTAAGGTTAATGATAGGTTTAAAAGGAAAACATCAGAAACAACTTTCTATTGCTGGATTCGAACATGCAACCTTGAGATGATTAAGATACATGGATGAATGTCTAATTCTGACATGAGACGTGAGAGTTTGTTGCATATCAGACATCTCTGTGAAATGTATAGCTTTACTTAGCCTTACTTAGTAGTGGGTTTCAATTTATGTAAAGCCTATTTGAAGGTAACAGTGCTCACTGTTGCTCCTAGTGGCCGGTTTCCACTTCACCTCCAGACGTCCTGAGACAATGATGGACGTCGAATACTGACTTGTATCATGGGTGACCTGCCTGCTGATATCGCTGCTTCAAGAACCAAGTGACACCTCAGAACTGACCAATCGGACGAAATGTATTTCTTTACCCTTTCTTCTGTTTTTCCAGACCGAATTGCAATAACACTATCAGAACAACTGTCTTGCATTTCTATATTCCTAATTTGCCTTTCCGGTTATAAAGTACAGCAGCTTAACTCTATAACTATTTAGAAATGTGCATTAGCTCCAAGTATCAAGATGCTCGACTGTTCGCATCCATTGACAGCGCAGCCAGCGTATTCTCAGCTCGTATTCAAGATAGGCTACACATCAGTTTAAACTGATTCATTTTTAGATGTATAATTTCACACCTGAATACACTAAATCCAAAGCTATCTACCGTTTCTCAGCAGGCAGGAATCGACTTGAATCCCCACGTCGGCATTTTGGGTGTTCTGAACTGGCACAAACATGTGCAGCATCCAGCGCCCCCCTACCTTCTCCCTGCCCAGACCATAGCCACCTCGACGCAGGCCCGGCTTCTGAAGTCCTTGGAATTAGTTTATACTTTCGGTTCTCTAGCTTTATGAAATTATAACTCATACAGCTAGATAACCAAAGACACAAACGAACCCGTCGTCTCTTAAAGGGGCCGCTGCGTATCCGCTGTTTGTGGTCACATGGAGCAGAAACAGTCGTTGGAGCGAGGCGCTCGATAGGCTCTCCCGCACTGCCAACACACCGTATAGCTCCGTAGACAACGATGCTGTTCTCCCAGCATATGTATGCATGCCATGTATATAAATATATTTATTTATTTATTTGTGTAGATAGGGCTATGTAAGGGAATGCTATCTACGTAGCTGACACACACCACACACACAGTCTTATCTATCAAGTTCAACGATTTACCGACTTAAATATGAAAATATCACACCCATCTTTCGAACTTTAAAATATAATATTAAAAAGGCTTTCATTTAGAGTAGCCTATAGGCTAGGTTACATTCAGATAGGGTATTATTTTAGTAAATCACATAGACCTAACGCAAAACTATAAGAAAGGCAATGCATGCGCTGGGTAGCAAATAGGCTATTGCAACAAAACTGCCTAAGCGCCTTAATTAAATTCTCAGCAACTAACATGTTGTTATTGCTAATATTGACAAAAAAAGAGAAAATGCTGAGGGTACACGAAAAGCATAGTACTTAAAGCCATCACTAGGCAACATGAACTTCTTAAGGCTATCTCTTACTCATCCCAAAAATACAATTTCACACAAAGACTAATACAGTTCAGAATATTATCTTTATAACCTATGACAATACAATGAATACAAATTATGCACATCTTAAAATAAAGACATCTTACTCACATCTTACTCACAGTTCGTAGTATCCGTTCATCATTTTTGTTATTCCAATTTCTAAAATGTGTTTTTAGTAAGAATATGTAGATAGCCTGTAAGGCAAATGAAGGTTTCAACTTTATATGAGAATATACCACGGCAGATATCCATAGGCTACAGAATGGTGTCGCCTCCCTGACACAGGCTGCAACTGACGAGCATGAGATCACAATATGCTCATTGGTTAACTCCCCCGCGCGCCCCGCCTACTAATCCCAAACCGCCCTGACCACCACAGACACACACACACACACACACGTAAAATGTAAATATTCATGGTGCATTTCACTATGTAAATGCATTATTGTGGTGTAGTCCTCACTGGAAGAGTCCATGATATTCTCCACACGCATATATACAATGGAGACACCAAACATACTCTCAGAATAGACAAGTCAACCAGCAATGTAAGGCTTATACAACCCTAACCTTTGCAGCAAGAACATAGTTGGATGTCATTTGGGAATATTGAGCATTATCTTGAGAATCCCGTGCAGCACTGCTAGTTTGTCAGAATGAAGGTTTACACATTTACAGCAATGCTGTGGTTAACATAAATAGGCCTATACATAAGCCTAGAAAACGCTCAGTGGTAATATGCACTGAAATAGCTACATATAAGCACCAGGCCTAGAGGTTTTGTCAAAATCCCAAACACGGAATTGAAGGAGCTAGTGATGTTGATTTCATAATACATGACATCATAAAGGGTCATTTCGTGAAGTAGTTTAGGGAATGCCTATACCACCCACCGTTTTAACAGCGGGCCTATTTGAGAAAGTGCCTCTATAGGTCCACTCAGCATTCATTTTTACCTGGCAAAAATACAAATGTATTTCTTAGATTATAGATTGTCCAATCACTTATATTTGGCTGCATGTTGTCTCCGTTTACTCAAGTTTTTTCCAATTTATTCACCACATACATTTTTAAATAGTCATCACAATTTGGTCAAAGATAAAATGTTTTACAATATGAAAGGCATGAAAATAGTCAGGGGAGGTAAAGTGGAAAATATTATTCATTACAACTGTGAAAAGTCCTAAATTACACCGTTCAAAATATATCAAAAACATGCTCACGAATCAAGGGCTACACTTAACCAAAATTTGTGTTATTTTTTAACATTTCAATTAAGAGTTTTTAATGAGGTATAGGCCGATCTACGACTTATAATAGGAAAGAATAAGACAACGTTCGTGCTTTTGCTTAAGCTTCATATTGCCTTTGAATATACCTATTTCTGCTATAGTGTTCTATACTCCGCATGCCATAACGACTATTTCAAAGTAATAAGATTGCTGTAAAAAACAAAACAGTATTTTTAGGCATAGGCTACTTATAGGGCTGATGATCATCTCTTTCGCACATACATATTCTAAACTTGTGCTTCAAGGAATTTATCCAATTAGTCTACTTCCAAATATTCATTTCTGAGCTTCTCATCATCTGAGCGGTTCTTCTAACAAGCTCTTGCTAATTAATGTCTCTCATGATGAGCGGTGAATTGGGTCAACTAGCTGGCTGGCCTACTTTGGGTCAACTAGCTGGCTGGCCTACTTTGGGTCAACTAGCTGGCTGGCCTACTTTGGGTCAACTAGCTGGCCTACATTGGGTCAACTAGCTGGCTGGCCTACTTTGGGTCAACTAGCTGGCCTACATTGGGTCAACTAGCTGGCTGGCCTACTTTGGGTCAACTAGCTGGCCTACATTGGGTCAACTAGCTGGCTGGCCTACTTTGGGTCAACTAGCTGGCCTACATTGGGTCAACTAGCTGGCTGGCCTACTTTGGGTCAACTAGCTGGCCTACATTGGGTCAACTAGCTGGCTGGCCTACATTGGGTCAACTAGCTGGCTGGCCTACTTTGGGTCAACTAGCTGGCCTACATTGGGTCAACTAGCTGGCCTACATTGGGTCAACTAGCTGGCTGGCCTACTTTGGGTCAACTAGCTGGCCTACATTGGGTCAACTAGCTGGCCTACATTGGGTCAACTAGCTGGCTGGCCTAATTTGGGTCAACTAGCTGGCTGGCCTACGTTGGGTCAACTAGCTGGCTGGCCTACTTTGAGTCAACTAGCTGGCTGGCCTACTTTTGGTCAACTAGCTGGCTGGCCTACTTTGGGTCAACTAGCTGGCTGGCCTACTTTGGGTCAACTAGCTGGCTGGCCTACTTTGGGTCAACTAGCTGGCTGGCCTACTTTGGGTCAACTAGCTGGCTGGCCTACTTTGGGTCAACTAGCAGGCTGGCCTACTTTGAGTCAACTAGCTGGCTGGCCTACTTTGGGTCAACTAGCTGGCTGGCCTACTTTGGGTCAACTAGCAGGCTGGCCTACTTTGGGTCAACTAGCTGGCTGGCCTACTTTGAGTCAACTAGCTGGCTGGCCTACTTTGGGTCAACTAGCTGGCTGGCCTACTTTGGGTCAACTAGCTGGCTGGCCTACTTTGAGTCAACTAGCTGGCTGGCCTACTTTGGGTCAACTAGCTGGCTGGCCTACTTTGGGTCAACTAGCTGGCTAGCCTACATTCTCTCTTACCTGTTGATCTCAGCAGCTATTTTAATAATGTTCATCACTGCTGCTTCCTCAGTTTTCTTACTGTACTAATGGGATTTGGTATTTTCGTCCACATTATCTTCACTCTAATATCCTCTATTTCAAAGCCAACAACAGTTTGAGATTTTACACCAGGATGAGGTGTTATAGGAAGATCTGCATTTAGTCAAATATTCACTCTACATCAAACATCTCTCTCTACATCTCTCTCCCTCTACACACTCTCACAACCACAGCCAAACACACTGTAAAAACACACATTTACCCAAAAGGGAAATTATACCAGCACATAAATAAGTGTTGTTCCTTCGTGTGAAAGCACCAGGAGTCTTAACTGTAAAGCTTTGCTAAAGCAATGACTTGGAAATGGGCTCCAACTCCCTCGTTAAAGCAGAGGAATTCAACTCATTCTCGGCCTTCATTCTAAGTCTCTGTCCACGGTGCTGAAATTGTTTGGCCGCTTCTACACATTTAAACGGTAATCTACTTCTGATAGTGTACTCCGGATGTACCACGTTATCAAGCATGTTAGGATGGATAGCTTTAGCCAATAGATAGATGAGATTGCAGGATAATGAACAACCTACATCTTTTGATAAAGAAATCTGTCCGATCTACTGGAAACGAGGCAGTATAGCATCTCACTGTACTCATAAAGTTAGAAAGGCCTTTCCCATCTAGAATGCACGCGCGTGTTTTGTGTGTGTGTGTGTGCGTGTTTGTGTGTGTGTGTGTGTGCGCGCACGCACGTGAGTGTGTGTGTGTGAGTTTGGGTATGTGTGTGTGCTATATGATGAGTGTTAGACTACCAATAAAGATAGAAGAGGGAGATTTAAACAGAACGAAACATACCCGCTTGCATCAGATAGCATATCTGATTATAACACATGAGCCACATCGTTATCACGAAGGTACACCTTGGGAGACATTGATATAGAGTTCACGTAGGCCTATAGGGTCAGAATAATTACAGTGAAACGGGACCGCATCCCAAGGGATTATAATACTGTCATGTTATGGCTACTCGAGGCCTAGCCTGGATTTTATAACATGAGAAAGGTTCTTTGTCAAGGTCTAGCATTGACTATGCGTCGCTCCTTACAGCGTTCCTCATAGTGAACTGAACAACAATCACGTAAAAAAAAAACGGATATGGTTACTAAAATTCAGGGAAGACAAAGTACTTGTAACCGTGTGAGGACAAAAGCAAAACAGAGTATTTATTAGCCTATCACAAGACATGCCGTGATGTGAGCCTATCACCATGCATCATTGTGATGAATTGAGATCATCTTATTGAATTTTGATTGGACGAGCAAACCTTTAGCCCACTGAGCACGCGCTTGACTGTAAGGCATGCGTGTGCAGCCTCTTAGCATAAACATTAGTAGAAATCGGGAGCTCAAATAATCAGCAGTTAGTCCTATAAAATGACTTAAACACAAATAATGGTGTTCTTAAAACAAAATAGACCTACACTTGACCTAAATACAATGTATTATATTTATATGTGGGAAATGCATGAATTTTAAGTGATGTCATCCAAGTTCAGTCCCCATATTGCAAAATTGCACAAAATATTTAAATGAAAAATTGCATTCAATTTTTTCATAAGAATTTGACATGCGCATAGGCAGCTGGCCATTCAGTACAAAGGCTAAGGCCAGTACCGCCCGCACCTGTTGCCACTAAATTGCATAACTGGAAATAGCATTTAACAGAACAATTATGTTATATTAAATTCATTCGATTCATCTCATGCCACATGATAAACTAAATGCATTATATTCATCTGCACATCTGCGTAAATCTGTACGACTTGCCCTGCAGATGCCCCACAGGATAATAATGGGATAGCACAATACCTTTAGTGATTAGCCTATCAGGCAATTACATTATCACTTCCATAAAGTAACGACATCATTTCACGTGAAGAAATTGCAATTACTGTAACCTCATACAAATGAGGGTTAGAAAAGAATGTCGGCCTATAAATCAGTCTATACTCAAATCAGCCTTGGTGTGCATTATATAGTCCCTTTCACAATCCCTGCCATGCAGACCCCTGGAAGATTTCGCAACAAACAAGTGACAGAGAAAAATTTGCCCAAAGAAAGAAGTCAACATCAAGTTCAACAGGGAGCTGGAAATCATTATCATAACAATACCGTCTGGTAGCCCCGAGGTCCCCCGAAAAAGAGAGTCTCGTCAGCACGTCACTCCGTAGGCCCCGAAACATTTTCCCAGGCTCTGAACAATCCCTAAACAATCTCGGAACATTTTCTTAACGCTGGGGGGCCTCTATATACCTTATGTAATAGGCTATGATACTTTGGAAATTATAATGATGACTATAATAATAATGATTTGTATTACAAATAAAAAATTGAAAGATAAAATAACTATCCAAAACTAACTAAATTATGCCAGATGAAATGCAACTCGAAATATCCTCAATCACCAGGTGAACAAAACTCTTAACATCTAACAGTATCACCACCAGCAACGTTCATACTTACAATGGGCATCTTTATAATCCAAAATAGTACCAGATATCCGTTTTGGTTCATGTTAAAGATATCTCAAAAGTTTATATTGCTCATCAAATTAATCAATGAAGTTTATCCTACTAAAATGTTCCCAAAAAAGATGACTTGTGCTTGAATGGCAAGAGAGATAAATAAGGTTATTGTACTAAATGGAGTCACACGCAGTATTCTCCCCAGCCTAGACCACGAGAGAGCGATTGGAATCTGTTGTTTCTCCCCTCCACTCACGCGGCATCGGCGAACGTGGCCAGAAACCCAAACATTGCAGCTTCACTCGTTGGTCCTTTCATAACAGACGGCTTTTGTTCCTACTCTGCGTGATCGCCTATTCTCTGCGCCTCTCAAAATGTACGTCCCCTATAGTTTTTGTTCCAGACACAACCGAGTGAGAGAGAGAGAGAGAGAGAGAGAGAGAGAGAGAGAGAGAGAGAGAGAGGGGGGCAAGGGTTGCGTGAGGAAGACAGCGAGAAAGAGGGAGAGAGAACAAGGGGTGCATGAGGAAGACAGCGAGAAAGAGAGAGAGGGCAGCAAGCTATAGATGGAGAGGGGATGGATGGATGTAGAGGTGGGGGGCGGAGGAGGGAGGCGACATATCAAATGTGTCAAAAGATGTTTGCAGAAATATGGAACAATACAAAGGCTGTTGGTCTGAAATGAATATCAGCATAACCACATGACAGACCTAAACCACCTATGCCACAACCTACCTTGCATTCACTAGAAACCTGTTCCAATATTGTATTATCTTGCTTTCCTTAGCTTCAAAATTATGTAGGACCATGAAGATGGGGAAAAACAATGCCGAGGCTATTGTTTATCGCGACGTTATCCTCCGAGCAAACAGCCAGGCTTTGGCAACGAGACAGAAACAGCGCCACAGCGACCGTGCTGATGCTCAAGTTTAATGTTAGCGCGTTAATTACTCCTCAATGACGCATCTGCCTCTCTGCCTTCTGTCGCACAGGGAGGTAATAGGTGCAGTGCTTGTCGCGGGAGATACAAAAATAAAAATGCTAACGATGGTACGCGCATGGTCACGCGATGCTATCCGAAGAGGTTACCATATATGGTATATAGGTATACGATTAATTCGGACTGACTTTATGGAAAAGCAATGCTCAGGGCATATACTGCTTGCTACATACTCGGCTAGTAGCCTACCTAGGACTACTACCCCAGACTATTATGAGGTGATAGGCTATTTAAGAAATGTAATTGTTGGATGAAAGCAACACTCACGATGGAGCCACACACGCACGCGCGCGCGCACACACGGACACACACACACACACACGCACACACTTTTGTCCATAAATAATAATTGTTTATTCAGGTCTAACTGTCACTCCTGTTAAACAAAGAAAAATATACATTGAATCTTTATTTGAGCGATTTTTTTGAACACTTTTGTCAGTTGGAATTACTGTTACCCTATCGACGCCAGATATAGGAAACTTTAAGGAACCAAATGATTTCTTTACAAACGAGAATGAAGCAGCCCATAATCTTCATCATTCAAGTTATTTTGTATCAAGCCAAATAAACTCAAATGCATCGTGGGCCTGGGACTATATTTTTTCTATACTAATCTTCAGTAGGTCTAAAGCCCATACACACTAAAAACAGTTGGTTCTATATAGTGGCAAATAAGGCTTATTCGGCTTGTAACCATAGCGCAACGCCTTTTGGTGCCATATGGAACCTTTTTTTGAAGGTTATATAAAGAACCATAATCATAAGGTTCTAAATGGAACCCGTATAGTGATATAAAGAACCATTTCCCAAGGTCCTACAAAGAACCATTAAAAAAGTGTCTATAAGGCACTAAAAAAGGGTTCGCTATGGTTACAACTCTTTTGGGGGATATAAAACCCTTTTATTGTAAATAAATAAATAATTATAGATCCTTTATGGAGGAAAGTGCTGTGAGCAAACCACACCCCAAAATATTCTAATGAGGCGCCGACCCCAGATTTTAATTATCACCAAATAGGAAATAACCCTTTTTGAATCACAAAAAACACTGAAGGACTCCAATATTTATTATTTGGGTTAGTATGGTTCCACATAGAACCATCACCTTAATCAAAGAACCATTGAGGAACCTTCATTTTTAGTCTGTATACTCATATAGTAACTTTTAATATTAAGGAATAATACTAACAGGGCTAACCGTCTAAACAGCAAACAAACTACTGAATTATTATATTTAAACAAAAATACTTTGTAAGCATCTGCTTTTCAATATGAAAGTACAATATGAACGTATCTAACGTTATGGATTGTATGCTAAGAATGTAGGCTATGTGTCCCTGACCCAAATAAAATGATATAGAACATACAGTAAGTATATCTCTCGGAATTAATATTGTCAAAACGTTGGGAGGAAAAATCTCCCCCATCCTACAGTACACGAATGATAGAAACAGCGACGCTCTTTGGTGACAGGGGACATGAACATTGTCTTCAGTGGATTGGACTACAGTGTAGACTGCAGTGTTAATGTCCTGTTACAGTTAAATATAGGTTGTCAGTTATTGACTACACGAAAAAACACGATACACAGACAATTAGAGGGAGAGATAGCTATGTGAATATGTGTTTTAGGTGAGCCTTTGTTTAGGCCTAATCCCTGTAAATTAGCCTGAAGTAGGCTACAGACTGTATCATAAATTAAAATGCTTTATTTGCGTGTTTGCCTTCTCATTTGAAAAACGAATGATACGCTTATACAGATTGTAAAATGTTCAGGTAATATTTCAAACACACACCTTCAAAAACTGGGTGGACATTTCATGCAGTCATAGAAAGCTAATGGAGGGACACAATTCACCAATTATATTTAATGTTTCACTACAGTATTCAGTGCTTCATTCTGAGTCTTTAATTAACATATTTGCATTTGTAATTAAGACACGATAAAGGAAAAATGTCACCTAATGTATAGGCTACGTCATTGACATTTTGAGAAGGTTATACGTTATTTTACGCTAGCCTACGCCTAAATACGTGTGGATATGTTTATTTGGTTTGACCTGCAGTCTAAACGTCATCGTACTGATATTTCGAGGCCAGAATCAAACTTTGATGTTCAATTGTATTGATTGAAGTTCATTTTAAGTGTTAGATTAATTCAGCACACATTTAATTGATCCTAAAGAAAACTAACATTTACTGAATTGCACCAACCAACTTGTGCTGTAATTCCGTGACAAAATAACGATAAATCTATATGGTTAAAAGGAGCGCTGCAACTTTTTAAATTTCCTTTTATTTCAATATGGCCTATAAATAATTTGACCGCATGAATAAGGACGATGATTTGGTAACCTACATAATTTATAACAATAGGTACTTGCTTAGTCTGAAACTTGCATCAAACGCTTAATTTTAAATTTCAGATGGTATGCTATTTATTGAGCAATATGTTTATTTGCTATAACTCACAATTAAACTAACCAGTAATTACTTGGTAATTTCTTACGTAATAACAGTTTTATCAATGCATATAAGCCATCCTGATCAAATTGAGAGAATACATGTTTTTTTATGTACGTTTACCGTCTTAAAGCGTCAAGTACAGTACAAGACCGTAAATAGTTTCAACCAAGTGAGTTTACAATACAACCCTCTAGATAAAACATACGTCAACAAATATGTAAACAAGCTTACTTTAAAGTGTATTTAAATGTAAATGCATTTTGAATAAAGTTTGAAAAGTGATTTGATGTTACAGTATTATTTACAGATGACTTATTTTGGAGATAGGGTTTACACGGTAGACATGGGGGAATACCCCACTTCCATCATGCTTCACAGGTGTGTTCTATATACGCATTAAAGTTGTTCAAATAATGTCATTGATCTTTTTGAATGATTATGCCACTGATATCATACCCCAATATGCAGGAGTAAATGATATGCTGAAAAGGTATTCTGTGGGTACATGCGATCAATTCAAACATTATGTCACAGAAAAATTGTGAGAATAGCCTCACGAGAGTAAAGTCCTGTAGAATGAATGCTTTCTCAGAAAATAGCTACTCAACATGTTAAGTTATGTGTTCCAAATCTCAAACGTATAGAATACCACAGAATACCACATTTAATACCACATGTTGCAGTGTATGGTGTTTTCAGGTGCAGTGATGTTGCAGTGTATGGTGTTTTCAGGTGCAGTGATGTTGCAGTGTATGGTGTTTTCAGGTGCAGTGTATGGTGTTTTCAGGTGCAGTGATGTTGCAGTGTATGGTGTTTTCAGGTGCAGGGATGTTGCAGTGTATGGTGTTTTCAGGTGCAGTGATGTTGTAGTGTATGGTGTTTTCAGGTGCAGGGATGTTGTAGTGTATGGTGTTTTCAGGTGCAGGGATGTTGCAGTGTATGGTGTTTTCAGGTGCAGTGATGTTGTAGTGTATGGTGTTTTCAGGTGCAGGGATGTTGTAGTGTATGGTGTTTTCAGGTGCAGGGATGTTGCAGTGTATGGTGTTTTCAGGTGCAGTGATGTTGTAGTGTATGGTGTTTTCAGGTGCAGGGATGTTGTAGTGTATGGTGTTTTCAGGTGCAGTGATGTTGTAGTGTATGGTGTTTTCAGGTGCAGTGATGTTGTAGTGTATGGTGTTTTCAGGTGCAGTGATGTTGTAGTGTATGGTGTTTTCAGGTGCAGTGATGTTGTAGTGTATGGTGTTTTCAGGTGCAGGGATGTTGTAGTGTATGGTGTTTTCAGGTGCAGTGATGTTGCAGTTCAACTGCAACATTTATTTTAACTGTGTCCAAAACAACGTAGTTCACTGTAGAAAAACTGCAAATTGTTTAACATCATTAATGCAATCATATTGTGAAGAACTGCATTTAAACGACCCTTTTATCACATTATATTTGGTTGTGAGGGTATTTATCATGTTTTTATACATCATGGTGTGTGAAGCCTTTTTCATAGGAAAATACAGATACAGTCTCAAGGTATATATGATCAAAATAGTAAAACAAGTGTATTTAAAATAAGTGTCCAAATATTTAAATATTGTATGGAGAGTTTATGGATTATTAAGTCTATTTAGCATGGAAGAATGTGGTGTGGGGAAACAGACAGTGAAAACAACAACATATATGTAAAAAAACACGATCATCTATCTAAAGACAAAATGTGTAAAGATCCAAACTAGCCCTGGCTGATGATAAAAAAATATTTAACCAGGCAAGTCAGTTAAGAACAAATTCTTATTCACAATGACGTCCTTCCTCGGCCAAACCCTAGCACGGACGACGCTGAGCCAATTGTGCACCGTCCTACACTCGAAAAAGAAAAGGTTCCTGGAGTATCCTTTAGGGGTTCTCCAAATGGAAACTGTGGGGGAACCCTTATAAGTTCTTCAAATAACCCCTTTTAATTGGATCCTCGAATAACTTTTGAAGAAGCTTTCGGGGTTAATTTTTTAACTGGACAATCAATACAATGAATTGATTAGCCAGGAATAATATAAACACAGCAGTATTTCAGCTCCCGAGGGCATGCATTCATTTAAAAGCCCTGCACTTTATAAAATATAAATACATATATTTTTTAATGTTTTCTTTATTCTGATTTTTCAGGGGTGCTGCAGCACTTTCAGCACTCCTACTTCCCGCGGATATGCTTACTCTACAATATTTGCATGTTGCATTGGACTACCGTAGCCATGCACAAAATCGCAAAAACACATAACAGTTCACCAAACCGTCCTCCTTGTTGATAGTAAACATCCCACAAAAATCTTCTAATTTAGAAATTAGAATGTGTTTTAACTTTTGGTGCCAGCATTGTGTCATTAAAATTAAAAATATCAAGACCGAGTTTCCCAAACTCTGTCTATGCTTCTGGTGGCCAACAAGTCATGATGAGTTCAAGTACATTACATGGCCTTCAGTTAGTTTACTCTTATTGGTCAACAGTAGTAAAGCATCAACACAGCCTTTTTTAGGGCCACATTCACTAGACTAGACTACTGTATCTGTTATTATCAGAGCAAAATGTACACCTGTTATTGTCAGTGTGTGTGTGTGTGTGTGTGTGTGTGTGTGTGTGTGTGTGTGTGTGTGTGTGTGTGAGACAGACAGACAGACAGACAGACAGACAGACAGACAGACAGACAGACAGACAGACAGACAGACAGACAGACAGACAGACAGACAGACAGACAGACAGACAGACAGAGAGAGACAGACAGACAGAGACAGAGACAGAGACAGAGACAGAGATAGAGATAGAGACAGAGACATATATATATTTTCAGTGGGGAATAAAATGCATAACTAGTAGAAGTTAAATGTTAAAGAATTACCAAGACAGATTCCTGTTTAAGCATTGAATCATCTATTTTCTTTCCCTCTGGAAATAACAGGTGCCATCTTTGCTGCAGTTGCAACATTTAGATATTGGGGGGGGGGGGGGGGTCCGGGTAGCCATTTGACTAACTGTTCAGCTGTCTTATGGCTAGATGGTAGAAGCTGTTCAGGAGTATTTTGTTCCCAGACTTGAGCTCCGGCACCGCTTGCCATGCGTGCGGTACCATCAGCCATGTTGAGAGGGAAATGATTCAATGAAGATAGATATTGAGTAATCTCAGGCTGCTCATGATTATTATATTCAGCTATTATAGCACACTGTCTTATTAGGCAAACAATTGATTTGCAGTTGTATAATAATGATATTGTTATGATTATAATCATGTTAACAATCCTGATAAGAATTTCACACTGAATCGTGGACTACATTTTATATGATGAAGATATATGTGTTCCAAGAACCCCAAAATAAAAATAAAAATATATATTTTTTGGGAGCTAATTCAAATAAGGTTATACATGTATAACCAAAACTGTATCAGACAAATGCATTATTGTCTACTTTACTGTATATTTAAATGTATACATTGAATACTTAATATTTTGAAGATAATTAACTAAGAACAACCTTCTGCAAATGTACACTGCAAAATAAATGTTTTTTTATGTTTAAAAACATAAATTTCTTAACTACAAGGAGTGAATGCCTGTTTAAATGACCTGTTGTTATGTCTGAAAGTCACCTGCAAGGAAATAAGAAATTATGTTAACGAAATACATTTTCAAAATAAGATGAAAATAATTTAATCAGAATAGACCTCTAGTTTCTTAGGCCCACTTGAGTAAAAGTAGAATAGGCTTGCTTACATGCAAGCCGACATCACACTCTTGCAAATGTTAATGATGCTCTATAAAAGTTAGGCTAATATTCAGCATAGGCCTACTTGGAAATGTATACAATAAAATAAATATTGCCTACAAACGTTAATTTATGGTCAATATCAAAATGTGAGTAATTACAAATATTTCTCGTTTAACGTTACACAAGTACCTAGGATTAAATATGAGGCCTAAACTTTCTCAAGTAGAAATGTCTTTAAAATAAACGTACCCAAGTGAGCTTCTTCACCGAGGGAGCTCTTAATTCTTCCCCTGCCTTGGATGTGAGAGAGACTAGCTCCCAGCACCTCTCGTCCCTTAATTTGAAGCAGGCTGGGTTTTATGATAATTCGAGTTGACACCAAATTGTGCATCATGAAAGGAGGGGGCAAACTCTGGCCTGTTCCCACGAGGCACATTCCGACAGTCAAGTTCAAGCTCAAAGCGCGAGCCTCTATTGCAATTCAAGGCGTGTCGTGTAGCTCATTATGAAAAAATAGCGCGCGCTCTCTGTGGTGGGGAGTTCGTCAACCTTTTGAGATTCAGGCATTGAGGAACTCGTCATCATGTCAGTAGTTGCATATGTCTAAAGTGATTCAAAAATGTAAAGAGCCTGAATATAAAGCAGCCTAAACTAGATTTTTGCGAATATTTGTATTAGGCCTAAAGGCATAAACTTCACACACAAAAAAAGTAAATTTAGACTAAACTACACAATATGCCTATTTTGTGGAAAAGAAAATGATAATTTATTTCAGAAGTAATTTAGTTTACATTTGACTTGAAAAAGCATGTAGGTCTAGTTTCTTCACGCCATATACTGTAGGACAGGGGTATTCAACTCTTACCCTACGATGTTCAGAGGTTTCTGGATTTCTGTTCGACCAGATAATTAATTGCACACACCTGGTATCCCAGATCTAAATCAGTCCCTGATTAAAGGGGAACCATTTTAAAAAATGCAGTGGAACTGCTATGAAATGGGATCATTGAAAAATCATATGTTTGTCAAATAACGAATTTAACATGGCGTCTACAAAATCGTGATCTAGACAATTACTGTATACCTCAAATAAAATGAGACCATGGAGCCTACTTCACTTTCTGAAGGACATCATAAAGGACATCATAAATGATATACAGTGCTTTCAGAAAGTATTCAAACCCCTTGACTTATTCCACATTTTGTTTTGTTACAGCCTGAATTAAAAATGGATTAAATACATTCTTTTCTCACCCATCTACACAGAATTTTTATTCTGTACTTGCTTTCTTCTTTTCACTCTGTCAATTAGGTTAGTCTTGTGGAGTAAATACAATGTTGTTGATCCATCCTCTGTGTTTTCCTATCACAGCCATTAAACCCTGTAACTGTTTTAAAGTCACCATTGGCCTCATGGTGAAATAGGAAGGACGCCTGTATCATGTAGTGACTGGGTGTATTGATACACCATCCAAATTGTAATTAATAACATCACCATGCTCAAAGGGATATTGAATGTCTGCACTTTTGTTTTTACACATCCAGCAATAGGAGCCCTTCTTTGTGAGGCATTGGAAAACCTCCCTGGTATTTGTGGTTGAATCTGTGTTTGAAATTCACTACTTGACTGAGTGACCTTACAGATAATTGTATGTGTGGGGTACAGCGATGAGGTAGTCAAACATCATGCTAAACACTATTATTTCCCACAGAGTGAGTCCATACAATTTATTATGTGACTTGTTAAGCAGATATGTACTCCTGCACTTATTTAGTCTTGCCATGACAAAGGGCTTGAATTCTTATTGACTCAAGACATTTCAACATTAGATTTTTTATTAATTTATAAAAAAGTATAGAAATATAATTCCACTTTGACATTATGTAGTATTATGACTAGACCAGTGACCAAAAACAACCCAGGCTGTAACACAACTAAATGTGGAAAAGGTCAAGGGGTGTGAATACTTACTGAAGGCACTGCAGGCTACTGTAGTCCAGCCTAGGCTTGTAAACTGAAGCTCTTGCATGAACTTTTTCACTTTTTCACTTTTTCATATGGAACTGATGCACTCTGAACTGTTTGCTCTTATGGTTAGAGTTGGGACGGGCAGGTGCCTTAAATCAATGGACATGACCATTTCTAAGGCGTTGGTCTTTTTTATGCTTTTGATGATCCCCTGAATTGTTATGGGAGTGAAGTCCCGTAATTTTGGGGAAAGGCACGCTACAGCCAAGCTTATGAGGATGGGGCATTGGGGTTCACAGTAGTCTGTTTTAGCCACATGCCAGGTGAAGGGAAGGCATTGAACAGGGGAATCTCATCTGATATAAGACATCGTCATCATTCAGAATTTTGTGATTAATAAATAAAATCAAATCAAATGTTATTTGTCACATGCGCCGAATACAACAGGTGTAAACATTACAGTGAAATACTTACTTACAAGCTCTTAATCAACAGTTCAGTTTTAAGATTTTTTGTTGTTGAAATATAACAAATAATTAAGGAGCAACAATTAAAATTACAGTAGCAGGGCTATGTACAGGGGAGTCAATGTTGCATAAACAATTCATTTTAGGGTGTTTCTCATGTTGAAACTGAATTCATCCAATGGTGTTTCTCATGTTAAACTGAATTCATCTCATAGTGTTTCTCATGTTAAACTGAATTCATCTCATAGTGTTTCTCATGTTAAACTGAATTAATCTCATAGTGTTTCTCATGTTAACACTGAATTCATATCATAGTGTTTCTCATGTTAAAACTGAATTCAGTGTTAACATGAGAAACACCGTAAGATGAATTCAGTTTTAACATGAGAAACACTGTAAGATGAATTCAGTTTTAACATAAGAAACACCATTGGAGGAATTCAGTTTCAACATGAGAAACACCCTAAGATGAATTCAGTTTCAACATGAGAAACACCATTTGATGAATTCAGTTTTAACATGAAAAACACCCTAAAATTAATTCAGTTTTAACATGAGAATCACCGTAAGAGGAATTCAGTGTTAACATGAGAAATACCATAAGAGGAATTCAGTTTTAACATGAGAAACACCGTAAGATGAATTCAGTTTTAACATGAGAAACACTATGAAATGAATTCAGTTTTAACATGAGAAACACTGTAAGATGAATTCAGTTTTAACATGAGAAACACCGTAAGATGAATTCAGTGTTAACATGAGAAACACCGTAAGAGGAATTCAGTGTTAACATGAGAATCACCGTAAGAGGAATTCAGTGTTAACATGAGAAACACCGTAAGATGAATTCAGTGTTAACATGAGAAACACCATAAGATGAATTCAGTGTTAACATGAGAAACACCATAAGAGGAATTCAGTTTTAACATGAGAAACACCGTAAGATGAATTCAGTTTTAACATGAGAAACACTATGAGATGAATTCAGTTTTAACATGAGAAACACCGTAAGAGGAATTCAGTGTTAACATGAGAAACACCATAAGATGAATTCAGTGTTAACATGAGAAACACCGTAAGAGGAATTCAGTGTTAACATGAGAAACACCGTAAGATGAATTCAGTTTTAACATGAGAAACACTGTAAGATGAATTCAGTTTAACATGAGAAACACCATTGGAGGAATTCAGTTTCAACATGAGAAACACCCTAAGATGAATTCAGTTTCAACATGAGAAACACCATTTGATGAATTCAGTTTTAACATGAGAAACACTGTAAGATGAATTCAGTTTTAACATGAGAAACACCGTAAGATGAATTCAGTTTTAACATGAGAAACACCATTTGATTAATTCAGTTTTAACATGAGAATCACCATAGAGGAGAAGCATGGAGTGTGACCGTCATGTGTCTAGCCACCCTATAATTGATCTCGCCCAGACACCCCTTGCCTCCCCATTTCTCTCTATTTGAGGACCCATAAAATCGTGTCTGGCTCTATGACCCCTGACCCCAAAGTGAATAAATCCCATAGAAATCTATGAAAATCTTCAAATCCACGGGCTGTGATGTGCATATTTATGTTCCAGCCCCAGGGCTAACCCAGCTAATCAAGCCCAATCAGGTATGTTAGTGATGGGCTGCAACTCGATCAGGTTCAGGATCGGAGAACACTGCTTTACAGACACTCCAAAGGCACTGGGGTGCTGTGGACCAGACGAAGGCAATACACGTTATAATGTTTTCGAATGTATATGAACTGTTTTTATTTGTTCACATTTTGTATGTATGCATTTTTTCATATTGTATATTGTTGAACACAGGAAACCAGCAAATAAACAACTGGACTGGGGCTGAAATCCACAGGGCACCAACAAATAAACAACTGGACTGGGGCTGAAATCCACGACACCAACAAATAAACAACTGGACTGGGGCTGAAATCCACGACACCAACAAATAAACAACTGGACTGGGGCTGAAATCCACAGGGCACCAACAAATAAACAACTGGACTGGGGCTGAAATCCACAGGGCACCAACAAATAAACAACTGGACTGGGGCTGAAATCCACAGGGCACCAACAAATAAACAACTGGACTGGGGCTGAAATCCACAGGGCACCAACAAATAAACAACTGGACTGGGGCTGAAATCCACATGACACCAACAAATAAACAACTGGACTGGGGCTGAAATCCACAGGGCACCAACAAATAAACAACTGGACTGGGGCTGAAATCCACATTACACCAACAAATAAACAACTGGACTGGGGCTGAAATCCACAGGGCACCAACAAATAAACAACTGGCCTGGGGCTGAAATCCACAGGGCACCAACAAATAAACAACTGGACTGGGGCTGAAATCCACATGACACCAACAAATAAACAACTGGACTGGGGCTGAAATCCACAGGCAAATAAACAACTGGACTGGGGCACAGGGCACCAACAAATAAACAACTGGACTGGGGCTGAAATCCACAGGGCACCAACAAATAAACAACTGGACTGGGGCTGAAATCCACAGGGCACCAACAAATAAACAACTGGACTGGGGCTGAAATCCACAGGGCACCAACAAATAAACAACTGGACTGGGGCTGAAATCCACAGGGCACCAACAAATAAACAACTGGACTGGGGCTGAAATCCACAGGGCACCAACAAATAAACAACTGGACTGGGGCTGAAATCCACATGACACCAACAAATAAACAACTGGACTGGGGCTGAAATCCACATGACACCAACAAATAAACAACTGGACTGGGGCTGAAATCCACAGGGCACCAACAAATAAACAACTGGACTGGGGCTGAAATCCACATGACACCAACAAATAAACAACTGGACTGGGGCTGAAATCCACAGGGCACCAACAAATAAACAACTGGACTGGGGCTGAAATCCACGACACCAACAAATAAACAACTGGACTGGGGCTGAAATCCACAGGGCACCAACAAATAAACAACTGGACTGGGGCTGAAATCCACAGGGCACCAACAAATAAACAACTGGACTGGGGCTGAAATCCACATGACACCAACAAATAAACAACTGGACTGGGGCTGAAATCCACAGGGCACCAACAAATAAACAACTGGACTGGGGCTGAAACAACTGGACCACAGGGCACCAACAAATAAACAACTGGACTGGGGCTGAAATCCACAGGGCACCAACAAATAAACAACTGGACTGGGGCTGAAATAAACAACTGGACAGGGCTGAAACCAGGGCACCAACAAATAAACAACTGGACTGGGGCTGAAATCCACAGGGCACCAACAAATAAACAACTGGACTGGGGCTGAAATCCACAGGGCACCAACAAATAAACAACTGGACTGGGGCTGAAATCCACAGGGCACCAACAAATAAACAACTGGACTGGGGCTGAAATCCACAGGGCACCAACAAATAAACAACTGGACTGGGGCTGAAATCCACAGGGCACCAACAAACAAATAAACAACTGGACTGGGGCTGAAATCCACAGGGCACCAACAAATAAACAACTGGACTGGGGCTGAAATCCACACCAACAAATAAACAACACCTGAAAACAAATAAACAACTGGACTGGGGCTGAAATCCACAGGGCACCAACAAATAAACAACTGGACTGGGGCTGAAATCCACAGGGCACCAACAAATAAACAACTGGACTGGGGCTGAAATCCACAGGGCACCAACAAATAAACAACTGGACTGGGGCTGAAATCCACAGGGCACCAACAAATAAACAACTGGACTGGGGCTGAAATCCACAGGGCACCAACAAATAAACAACTGGACTGGGGCTGAAATCCACAGGGCACCAACAAATAAACAACTGGACTGGGGCTGAAATCCACAGGGCACCAACAAATAAACAACTGGACTGGGGCTGAAATCCACAGGGCACCAACAAATAAACAACTGGACTGGGGCTGAAATCCACAGGGCACCAACAAATAAACAACTGGACTGGGGCTGAAATCCACAGGGCACCAACAAATAAACAACTGGACTGGGGCTGAAATCCACAGGGCACCAACAAATAAACAACTGGACTGGGGCTGAAATCCACAGGGCACCAACAAATAAACAACTGGACTGGGGCTGAAATGAAACAGGGCACCAACAAATAAACAACTGGACTGGGGGCAACAAATAAACAACTGGACTGGGGCACCAACAAATAAACAACTGGACTGGGGCTGAAATCCACAGGGCACCAACAAATAAACAACTGGACTGGGGCTGAAATCCACAGGGCACCAACAAATAAACAACTGGACTGGGGCTGAAATCCACAGGGCACCAACAAATAAACAACTGGACTGGGGCTGAAATCCACAGGGCACCAACAAATAAACAACTGGACTGGGGCTGAAATCCACAGGGCACCAACAAATAAACAACTGGACTGGGGCTGAAATCCACAGGGCACCAACAAATAAACAACTGGACTGGGGCTGAAATCCACAGGGCACCAACAAATAAACAACTGGACTGGGGCTGAAATCCACAGGGCACCAACAAATAAACAACTGGACTGGGGCTGAAATCCACAGGGCACCAACAAATAAACAACTGGACTGGGGCTGAAATCCACATGACACCAACAAATAAACAACTGGACTGGGGCTGAAATCCACAGGGCACCAACAAATAAACAACTGGACTGGGGCTGAAATCCACATGACACCAACAAATAAACAACTGGACTGGGGCTGAAAAATGACACCAACAAATAAACAACTGGACTGGGGCTGAAACCAACAAATAAACAACTGGACTGGGGCTGAAATCCACATGAGGGCACCAACAAATAAACAACTGGACTGGGGCTGAAATCCACAGGGCACCAACAAATAAACAACTGGACTGGGGCTGAAATCCACAGGGCACCAACAAATAAACAACTGGACTGGGGCTGAAATCCACGACACCAACAAATAAACAACTGGACTGGGGCTGAAATCCACAGGGCACCAACAAATAAACAACTGGACTGGGGCTGAAATCCACAGGGCACCAACAAATAAACAACTGGACTGGGGCTGAAATCCACATGGCACCAACAAATAAACAACTGGACTGGGGCTGAAATCCACAGGGCACCAACAAATAAACAACTGGACTGGGGCTGAAATCCACATGACACCAACAAATAAACAACTGGACTGGGGCTGAAATCCACAGGGCACCAACAAATAAACAACTGGACTGGGGCTGAAATCCACATGACACCAACAAATAAACAACTGGACTGGGGCTGAAATCCACAGGACACCAACAAATAAACAACTGGACTGGGGCTGAAATCCACGACACCAACAAATAAACAACTGGACTGGGGCTGAAATCCACAGGGCACCAACAAATAAACAACTGGACTGGGGCTGAAATCCACAGGGCACCAACAAATAAACAACTGGACTGGGGCTGAAATCCACAGGGCACCAACAAATAAACAACTGGACTGGGGCTGAAATCCACAGGGCACCAACAAATAAACAACTGGACTGGGGCTGACACCAACAAATAAACAACTGGACTGGGGCTGAAATCCACAGGGCACCAACAAATAAACAACTGGACTGGGGCTGAAAACAAATAAACAACTGGACACCAACAAATAAACAACTGGACTGGGGCTGAAATCCACAGGGCACCAACAAATAAACAACTGGACTGGGGCTGAAATCCACAGGACACCAACAAATAAACAACTGGACTGGGGCTGAAATCCACAGACACCAACAAATAAACAACTGGACTGGGGCTGAAATCCACAGGGCACCAACAAATAAACAACTGGACTGGGGCTGAAATCCACAGGACACCAACAAATAAACAACTGGACTGGGGCTGAAATCCACATGACACCAACAAATAAACACCAACAAATAAACAACTGGACTGGGGCTGAAATCCACATGACACCAACAAATAAACAACTGGACTGGGGCTGAAATCCACAGGGCACCAACAAATAAACAACTGGACTGGGGCTGAAATCCACAGGGACACCAACAAATAAACAACTGGACTGGGGCTGAAATCCACAGGGCACCAACAAATAAACAACTGGACTGGGGCTGAAATCCACATGACACCAACAAATAAACAACTGGACTGGGGCTGAAATCCACTGGACTGGGGGCACCAACAAATAAACAACTGGACTGGGGCTGAAATCCACAGGGCACCAACAAATAAACAACTGGACTGGGGCTGAAATCACAGGGCACCAACAAATAAACAACTGGACTGGGGCTGAAATCCACATGACACCAACAAATAAACAACTGGACTGGGGCTGAAATAAACAACTGGACTGGGGCTGGCACCAACAAATAAACAACTGGACTGGGGCTGAAATCACATGACACCAACAAATAAACAACTGGACTGGGGCTGAAATCCACAGGGCACCAACAAATAAACAACTGGACTGGGGCTGAAATCCACAGGGCACCAACAAATAAACAACTGGACTGGGGCTGAAATCCACAGGGCACCAACAAATAAACAACTGGACTGGGGCTGAAATCCACAGGGCACCAACAAATAAACAACTGGACTGGGGCTGAAATCCACAGGGCACCAACAAATAAACAACTGGACTGGGGCTGAAATCCACAGGGCACCAACAAATAAACAACTGGACTGGGGCTGAAATCCACAGGGCACCAACAAATAAACAACTGGACTGGGGCTGAAATCCACATGGCACCAACAAATAAACAACTGGACTGGGGCTGAAATCCACAGGGCACCAACAAATAAACAACTGGACTGGGGCTGAAATCCACAGGGCACCAACAAATAAACAACTGGACTGGGGCTGAAATCCACAGGACACCAACAAATAAACAACTGGACTGGGGCTGAAATCCACAGGGCACCAACAAATAAACAACTGGACTGGGGCTGAAATCCACACTGGGGGACACCAACAAATAAACAACTGGACTGGGGCTGAAATCCACAGGGCACCAACAAATAAACAACTGGACTGGGGCTGAAATCCACATGGCACCAACAAATAAACAACTGGACTGGGGCTGAAATCCACAGGGCACCAACAAATAAACAACTGGACTGGGGCTGAAATCCACAGGGCACCAACAAATAAACAACTGGACTGGGGCTGAAATCCACAGGCACCAACACAACACTGGGGCTGAAACAAATAAACAACAACTGGACTGGGGCTGAAATCCACAGGGCACCAACAAATAAACAACTGGACTGGGGCTGAAATCCACAGGGACACCAACAAATAAACAACTGGACTGGGGCTGAAATCCACAGGGCACCAACAAATAAACAACTGGACTGGGGGCACACCAACAAATAAACAACTGGACTGGGGCTGAAATCCACAGGGCACCAACAAATAAACAACTGGACTGGGGCTGAAATCCACAGGGCACCAACAAATAAACAACTGGACTGGGGCTGAAATCCACAGGGCACCAACAAATAAACAACTGGACTGGGGCTGAAATCCACAGGGCACCAACAAATAAACAACTGGACTGGGGCTGAAATCCACAGGGCACCAACAAATAAACAACTGGACTGGGGCTGAAATCCACATAAACAACACCAACAAATAAACAACTGGACTGGGGCTGAAATCCACATTACACCAACAAATAAACAACTGGACTGGGGCTGAAATCCACAGGGCACCAACAAATAAACAACTGGACTGGGGCTGAAATCCACAGGGCACCAACAAATAAACAACTGGACTGGGGCTGAAATCCACATGACACCAACAAATAAACAACTGGACTGGGGCTGAAATCCACAGGGCACCAACAAATAAACAACTGGACTGGGGCTGAAATCCACAGGGCACCAACAAATAAACAACTGGACTGGGGCTGAAATCCACAGGGCACCAACAAATAAACAACTGGACTGGGGCTGAAATCCACTGGGGGCACCAACAAATAAACAACTGGACTGGGGCTGAAATCCACAGGGCACCAACAAATAAACAACTGGACTGGGGGGGCACCAACAAATAAACAACTGGACTGGGGCTGAAATCCACAGGGCACCAACAAATAAACAACTGGACTGGGGCTGAAATCCACAGGGCACCAACAAATAAACAACTGGACTGGGGCTGAAATCCACAGGGCACCAACAAATAAACAACTGGACTGGGGCTGAAATCCACAGGGCACCAACAAATAAACAACTGGACTGGGGCTGAAATCCACAGGGCACCAACAAATAAACAACTGGACTGGGGCTGAAATCCACATGACACCAACAAATAAACAACTGGACTGGGGCTGAAATCCACAGGGCACCAACAAATAAACAACTGGACTGGGGCTGAAATCCACATTACACCAACAAATAAACAACTGGACTGGGGCTGAAATCCACATGACACCAACAAATAAACAACTGGACTGGGGCTGAAATCCACAGGGCACCAACAAATAAACAACTGGACTGGGGCTGAAATCCACGACACCAACAAATAAACAACTGGACTGGGGCTGAAATCCAAATAAACAGGGCACCAACAAATAAACAACTGGACTGGGGCTGAAATCCACATGACACCAACAAATAAACAACTGGACTGGGGCTGAAATCCACAGGGCACCAACAAATAAACAACTGGACTGGGGCTGAAATCCACATTACACCAACAAATAAACAACTGGACTGGGGCTGAAATAAACAACTGGACTGGGGGCACCAACAAATAAACAACTGGACTGGGGCTGAAATCCACAGGGCACCAACAAATAAACAACTGGACTGGGGCTGAAATCCACATGACACCAACAAATAAACAACTGGACTGGGGCTGAAATCCACAGGGCACCAACAAATAAACAACTGGACTGGGGCTGAAATCCACATGACACCAACAAATAAACAACTGGACTGGGGCTGAAATCCACAGGGCACCAACAAATAAACAACTGGACTGGGGCTGAAATCCACATGACACCAACAAATAAACAACTGGACTGGGGCTGAAATCCACAGGGCACCAACAAATAAACAACTGGACTGGGGCTGAAATCCACAGGACACCAACAAATAAACAACTGGACTGGGGCTGAAATCCACAGGGCACCAACAAATAAACAACTGGACTGGGGCTGAAATCCACATAAACACCAACAAATAAACAACTGGACTGGGGCTGAAATCCACAGGACACCAACAAATAAACAACTGGACTGGGGGGCAGGGCACCAACAAATAAACAACTGGACTGGGGCTGAAATCCACATGACACCAAATAAACAACTGGACTGGGGCTGAAATCCACAGGGCACCAACAAATAAACAACTGGACTGGGGCTGAAATCCACATGACACCACCAACAAATAAACAACTGGACTGGGGCTGAAATCCACATGGGCACCAACAAATAAACAACTGGACTGGGGCTGAAATCCACAGGGCACCAACAAATAAACAACTGGACTGGGGCTGAAATCCACAGGGCACCAACAAATAAACAACTGGACTGGGGCTGAAATCCACAGGGCACCAACAAATAAACAACTGGACTGGGGCTGAAACCAACAAATAAACAACTGGACTGGGGCAACAAATAAACAACTGGACTGGGGCTGAAACAAATAAACAACTGGACTGGGGCTGAAATCCCACACCAACAAATAAACAACTGGACTGGGGCTGAAATCCACAGGGCACCAACAAATAAACAACTGGACTGGGGCTGAAATCCACAGGACACCAACAAATAAACAACTGGACTGGGGCTGAAATCCACACTGGGGCACCAACAAATAAACAACTGGACTGGGGCTGAAATCCACAGGGCACCAACAAATAAACAACTGGACTGGGGCTGAAATCCACAGGGCACCAACAAATAAACAACTGGACTGGGGCTGAAATCCACAGGGCACCAACAAATAAACAACTGGACTGGGGCTGAAATCCACAGGGCACCAACAAATAAACAACTGGACTGGGGCTGAAATCCACAGGGACACCAACAAATAAACAACTGGACTGGGGCTGAAATCCACAGGGCACCAACAAATAAACAACTGGACTGGGGCTGAAATCCACAGGGCACCAACAAATAAACAACTGGACTGGGGCTGAAATCCACAGGGCACCAACAAATAAACAACTGGACTGGGGCTGAAATCCACAGGGCACCAACAAATAAACAACTGGACTGGGGCTGAAATCCACAGGGCACCAACAAATAAACAACTGGACTGGGGCTGAAATCCACAGGGCACCAACAAATAAACAACTGGACTGGGGCTGAAATCCACAGGGCACCAACAAATAAACAACTGGACTGGGGCTGAAATCCACAGGGCACCAACAAATAAACAACTGGACTGGGGCTGAAATCCACAGGGCACCAACAAATAAACAACTGGACTGGGGCTGAAATCCACATGACACCAACAAATAAACAACTGGACTGGGGCTGAAATCCACAGGGCACCAACAAATAAACAACTGGACTGGGGCTGAAATCCACAGGCACCAACAAATAAACAACAACAAACAGGGCACCAACAAAAACAACTGGACTGGGGCTGAAATCCACAGGGCACCAACAAATAAACAACTGGACTGGGGCTGAAATCCACAGGGCACCAACAAATAAACAACTGGACTGGGGCTGAAATCCACATGACACCAACAAATAAACAACTGGACTGGGGCTGAAATCCACAGGGCACCAACAAATAAACAACTGGACTGGGGCTGAAATCCACAGGGCACCAACAAATAAACAACTGGACTGGGGCTGAAATCCACATGACACCAACAAATAAACAACTGGACTGGGGCTGAAATCCACAGGGCACCAACAAATAAACAACTGGACTGGGGCTGAAATCCACATGACACCAACAAATAAACAACTGGACTGGGGCTGAAATCCACGACACCAACAAATAAACAACTGGACTGGGGCTGAAATCCACATGACACCAACAAATAAACAACTGGACTGGGGCTGAAATCCAAATAAACATGACACCAACAAATAAACAACTGGACTGGGGCTGAAATCCACAGGGCACCAACAAATAAACAACTGGACTGGGGCTGAAATCCACAGGGCACCAACAAATAAACAACTGGACTGGGGCTGAAATCCACAGGACACCAACAAATAAACAACTGGACTGGGGCTGAAATAAACCACAGGGCACCAACAAATAAACAACTGGACTGGGGCTGAAATCCACAGGGCACCAACAAATAAACAACTGGACTGGGGCTGAAATCCACAGGGCACCAACAAATAAACAACTGGACTGGGGCTGAAATCCACAGGGACACCAACAAATAAACAACTGGACTGGGGCTGAAATAAACAACTGGACTGGGGCACCAACAAATAAACAACTGGACTGGGGCTGAAATCCACAGGGCACCAACAAATAAACAACTGGACTGGGGCTGAAATCCACATGACACCAACAAATAAACAACTGGACTGGGGCTGAAATCCACAGGGCACCAACAAATAAACAACTGGACTGGGGCTGAAATCCACAGGGCACCAACAAATAAACAACTGGACTGGGGCTGAAATCCACAGGGCACCAACAAATAAACAACTGGACTGGGGCTGAAATCCACAGGGCACCAACAAATAAACAACTGGACTGGGGCTGAAATCCACAGGGCACCAACAAATAAACAACTGGACTGGGGCTGAAATCCACAGGGCACCAACAAATAAACAACTGGACTGGGGCTGAAATCCACAGGGCACCAACAAATAAACAACTGGACTGGGGCTGAAATCCACAGGGCACCAACAAATAAACAACTGGACTGGGGCTGAAATCCACAGGGCACCAACAAATAAACAACTGGACTGGGGCTGAAATCCACAGGGCACCAACAAATAAACAACTGGACTGGGGCTGAAAATAAACAACCACAGGCACCAACAAATAAACAACTGGACTGGGGCACCAACAAATAAACAACTGGACTGGGGCTAAACAAACTGGGGCTGAAACATGACACCAACAAATAAACAACTGGACTGGGGCTGAAATCCACATGACACCAACAAATAAACAACTGGACTGGGGCTGAAATCCACAGGGCACCAACAAATAAACAACTGGACTGGGGCTGAAATCCACACTGGGGCTGGGCACCAACAAATAAACAACTGGACTGGGGCTGAAATCCACAGGGCACCAACAAATAAACAACTGGACTGGGGCTGAAATCCACAGGGCACCAACAAATAAACAACTGGACTGGGGCTGAAATCCACATGACACCAACAAATAAACAACTGGACTGGGGCTGAAATCCACAGGGCACCAACAAATAAACAACTGGACTGGGGCTGAAATCCACATGACACCAACAAATAAACAACTGGACTGGGGCTGAAATCCACAGGGCACCAACAAATAAACAACTGGACTGGGGCTGAAATCCACATGACACCAACAAATAAACAACTGGACTGGGGCTGAAATCACCACAGGGCACCAACAAATAAACAACTGGACTGGGGCTGAAATCCACAGGGCACCAACAAATAAACAACTGGACTGGGGCTGAAATCCACAGGACACCAACAAATAAACAACTGGACTGGGGCTGACACCAACAAATAAACAACTGGACTGGGGCTGACACCAACAAATAAACAACTGGACTGGGGCTGAAATCCACAGGGCACCAACAAATAAACAACTGGACTGGGGCTGAAATCCACATGACACCAACAAATAAACAACTGGACTGGGGCTGAAATCCACAGGGCACCAACAAATAAACAACTGGACTGGGGCTGAAATCCACAGGGCACCAACAAATAAACAACTGGACTGGGGCTGAAATCCACAGGGCACCAACAAATAAACAACTGGACTGGGGCTGAAATCCACATGACACCAACAAATAAACAACTGGACTGGGGCTGAAATGGGGCTGAAATCCACAGGGCACCAACAAATAAACAACTGGACTGGGGCTGAAATCCACATGACACCAACAAATAAACAACTGGACTGGGGCTGAAATCCACAGGGCACCAACAAATAAACAACTGGACTGGGGCTGAAATCCACATGACACCAACAAATAAACAACTGGACTGGGGGCTGAAATAAACAACTGGACTGGGGCTGGGCACCAACAAATAAACAACTGGACTGGGGCTGAAATCCACAGGGCACCAACAAATAAACAACTGGACTGGGGCTGAAATCCACATGACACCAACAAATAAACAACTGGACTGGGGCTGAAACCAACAAATAAACAACTGGACTGGGGCTGAAATCCACATGACACCAACAAATAAACAACTGGACTGGGGCTGAAATCCACAGGGCACCAACAAATAAACAACTGGACTGGGGCTGAAATCCACAGGGCACCAACAAATAAACAACTGGACTGGGGCTGAAATCCACAGGGCACCAACAAATAAACAACTGGACTGGGGCTGAAATCCACAGGGCACCAACAAATAAACAACTGGACTGGGGCTGAAATCCACAGGGCACCAACAAATAAACAACTGGACTGGGGCTGAAATCCACATGGCACCAACAAATAAACAACTGGACTGGGGCTGAAATCCACAGGGCACCAACAAATAAACAACTGGACTGGGGCTGAAATCCACAGGGCACCAACAAATAAACAACTGGACTGGGGCTGAAATCCACAGGGCACCAACAAATAAACAACTGGACTGGGGCTGAAATCCACAGGACACCAACAAATAAACAACTGGACTGGGGCTGAAATCCACAGGGCACCAACAAATAAACAACTGGACTGGGGCTGAAATCCACAGGACACCAACAAATAAACAACTGGACTGGGGCTGAAATCCACAGACACCAACAAATAAACAACTGGACTGGGGCTGAAATCCACAGGACACCAACAAATAAACAACTGGACTGGGGCTGAAATCCACATTACACCAACAAATAAACAACTGGACTGGGGCTGAAATCCACAGGGCACCAACAAATAAACAACTGGACTGGGGCTGAAATAAACAACTGGACTGGGGGGCACCAACAAATAAACAACTGGACTGGGGCTGAAATCCACATGACACCAACAAATAAACAACTGGACTGGGGCTGAAATCCACAGGGCACCAACAAATAAACAACTGGACTGGGGCTGAAATCCACAGGGCACCAACAAATAAACAACTGGACTGGGGCTGAAATCCACAGGGCACCAACAAATAAACAACTGGACTGGGGCTGAAATCCACAGGGCACCAACAAATAAACAACTGGACTGGGGCTGAAATCCACATGACACCAACAAATAAACAACTGGACTGGGGCTGAAATCCACAGGGCACCAACAAATAAACAACTGGACTGGGGCTGAAATCCACATGACACCAACAAATAAACAACTGGACTGGGGCTGAAATCCACAGGGCACCAACAAATAAACAACTGGACTGGGGCTGAAATCCACATGACACCAACAAATAAACAACTGGACTGGGGCTGGCACATGACAAACAAATAAACAACTGGACTGGGGCTGAAACCAGGGACACCAAATAAACAACTGGACTGGGGCTGAAATCCACAGGGCACCAACAAATAAACAACTGGACTGGGGCTGAAATCCACGACACCAACAAATAAACAACTGGACTGGGGCTGAAATCCACAGGGCACCAACAAATAAACAACTGGACTGGGGCTGAAATCCACATGACACCAACAAATAAACAACTGGACTGGGGCTGAAATCCACAGGGCACCAACAAATAAACAACTGGACTGGGGCTGAAATCCACAGGGCACCAACAAATAAACAACTGGACTGGGGCTGAAATCCACAGGGCACCAACAAATAAACAACTGGACTGGGGCTGAAATCCACAGGGCACCAACAAATAAACAACTGGACTGGGGCTGAAATCCACGACACCAACAAATAAACAACTGGACTGGGGCTGAAATCCACAGGGCACCAACAAATAAACAACTGGACTGGGGCTGAAATCCACATGACACCAACAAATAAACAACTGGACTGGGGCTGAAATCCACAGGGCACCAACAAATAAACAACTGGACTGGGGCTGAAATCCACAGGGCACCAACAAATAAACAACTGGACTGGGGCTGAAATCCACAGGACACCAACAAATAAACAACTGGACTGGGGCTGAAACTGGGGCCACAGGACACCAACAAATAAACAACTGGACTGGGGCTGAAATCAAATAAACAACTGGACTGGGGCTGCACCAACAAATAAACAACTGGACTGGGGCTGAAATCCACAGGGCACCAACAAATAAACAACTGGACTGGGGCTGAAATCCACAGGGCACCAACAAATAAACAACTGGACTGGGGCTGAAATCCACATGACACCAACAAATAAACAACTGGACTGGGGCTGAAATCCACAGGGCACCAACAAATAAACAACTGGACTGGGGCTGAAATCCACGACACCAACAAATAAACAACTGGACTGGGGCTGAAATCCACAGGGCACCAACAAATAAACAACTGGACTGGGGCTGAAATCCACAGGGCACCAACAAATAAACAACTGGACTGGGGCTGAAATCCACAGGGCACCAACAAATAAACAACTGGACTGGGGCTGAAATCCACAGGGCACCAACAAATAAACAACTGGACTGGGGCTGAAATCCATGACACCAACAAATAAACAACACTGGGGCAAATAAACAAATAAACAACTGGACTGGGGCTGAAATCCACAGGACACCAACAAATAAACAACTGGACTGGGGCTGAAATCCACAGGGCACCAACAAATAAACAACTGGACTGGGGCTGAAATCCACAGGGCACCAACAAATAAACAACTGGACTGGGGCTGAAATCCACATGACACCAACAAATAAACAACTGGACTGGGGCTGAAATCCACAGGGCACCAACAAATAAACAACTGGACTGGGGCTGAAATCCACATGACACCAACAAATAAACAACTGGACTGGGGCTGAAATCCACAGGGCACCAACAAATAAACAACTGGACTGGGGCTGAAATCCACGACACCAACAAATAAACAACTGGACTGGGGCTGAAATCCACAGGGCACCAACAGATAAACAACTGGACTGGGGCTGAAATCCACAGGGCACCAACAAATAAACAACTGGACTGGGGCTGAAATCCACAGGGCACCAACAAATAAACAACTGGACTGGGGCTGAAATCCACAGGGCACCAACAAATAAACACTGGACTGGGGCACCAACAAATAAACAACTGGACTGGGGCTGAAATCCACAGGGCACCAACAAATAAACAACTGGACTGGGGCTGAAATCCACATGACACCAACAAATAAACAACTGGACTGGGGCTGAAATCCACAGGGCACCAACAAATAAACAACTGGACTGGGGCTGAAATCCACAGGGCACCAACAAATAAACAACTGGACTGGGGCTGAAATCCACAGGGCACCAACAAATAAACAACTGGACTGGGGCTGAAATCCACAGGACACCAACAAATAAACAACTGGACTGGGGCTGAAATCCACAGGACACCAACAAATAAACAACTGGACTGGGGCTGAAATCCACAGGGCACCAACAAATAAACAACTGGACTGGGGCTGAAAATCCACATGGGGCTGAAACACCAACAAATAAACAACTGGACTGGGGCTGAAATCCACAGGGCACCAACAAATAAACAACTGGACTGGGGCTGAAATCCACATGACACCAACAAATAAACAACTGGACTGGGGCTGAAATCCACAGGGCACCAACAAATAAACAACTGGACTGGGGCTGAAATCCACAGGGCACCAACAAATAAACAACTGGACTGGGGCTGAAATCCACATGACACCAACAAATAAACAACTGGACTGGGGCTGAAATCCACAGGGCACCAACAAATAAACAACTGGACTGGGGCTGAAATCCACATGACACCAACAAATAAACAACTGGACTGGGGCTGAAATCCACAGGACACCAACAAATAAACAACTGGACTGGGGCTGAAATCCACAGGGCACCAACAAATAAACAACTGGACTGGGGCTCCAAATAAACAACAGGGCACCAACAAATAAAAACTGGACCACATGACACCAACAAATAAACAACTGGACTGGGGCTGAAATCCACAGGGCACCAACAAATAAACAACTGGACTGGGGCTGAAATCCACATTACACCAACAAATAAACAACTGGACTGGGGCTGAAATCCACAGGGCACCAACAAATAAACAACTGGACTGGGGCTGAAATCCACATGGCACCAACAAATAAACAACTGGACTGGGGCTGAAATCCACAGGGCACCAACAAATAAACAACTGGACTGGGGCTGAAATCCACAGGGCACCAACAAATAAACAACTGGACTGGGGCTGAAATCCACATGGACACCAACACCAACAAATAAACAACTGGACTGGGGCTGAAATCCACAGGGCACCAACAAATAAACAACTGGACTGGGGCTGAAATCCACAGGACACCAACAAATAAACAACTGGACTGGGGCTGAAATCCACAGGACACCAACAAATAAACAACTGGACTGGGGCTGAAATCCACAGGGCACCAACAAATAAACAACTGGACTGGGGCTGAAATCCACAGGACACCAACAAATAAACAACTGGACTGGGGCTGAAATCCACAGGGCACCAACAAATAAACAACTGGACTGGGGCTGAAATCCACATGACACCAACAAATAAACAACTGGACTGGGGCTGAAATCCACATGACACCAACAAATAAACAACTGGACTGGGGCTGAAATCCACAGGGCACCAACAAATAAACAACTGGACTGGGGCTGAAATCCACAGGACACCAACAAATAAACAACTGGACTGGGGCTGAAATCCACAGGGCACCAACAAATAAACAACTGGACTGGGGCTGAAATCCACAGGACACCAACAAATAAACAACTGGACTGGGGCTGAAATCCACAGGGCACCAACAAATAAACAACTGGACTGGGGCTGAAATCCACATGACACCAACAAATAAACAACTGGACTGGGGCTGAAATCCACAGGGCACCAACAAATAAACAACTGGACTGGGGCTGAAATCCACAGGACACCAACAAATAAACAACTGGACTGGGGCTGAAATCCACAGACACCAACAAATAAACAACTGGACTGGGGCTGAAATCCACATGAGGGCACCAACAAATAAACAACTGGACTGGGGCTGAAATCCACATGACACCAACAAATAAACAACTGGACTGGGGCTGAAATCCACAGGGCACCAACAAATAAACAACTGGACTGGGGCTGAAATCCAAATAAACACTGACACCAACAAATAAACAACTGGACTGGGGCTGAAATCCACAGGGCACCAACAAATAAACAACTGGACTGGGGCTGAAATCCACAGGACACCAACAAATAAACAACTGGACTGGGGCTGAAATCCACAGGGCACCAACAAATAAACAACTGGACTGGGGCTGAAATCCACAGGGCACCAACAAATAAACAACTGGACTGGGGCTGAAATCCACAGGGCACCAACAAATAAACAACTGGACTGGGGCTGAAATCCACAGGGCACCAACAAATAAACAACTGGACTGGGGCTGAAATCCACAGGGCACCAACAAATAAACAACTGGACTGGGGCTGAAATCCACAGGGCACCAACAAATAAACAACTGGACTGGGGCTGAAATCCACAGGGCACAAATAAACAACAAATAAACAACTGGACTGGGGCTGAAATCCACAGGGCACCAACAAATAAACAACTGGACTGGGGCTGAAATCCACAGACACCAACAAATAAACAACTGGACTGGGGCTGAAATCCACATGGCACCAACAAATAAACAACTGGACTGGGGCTGAAATCCACAGGGCACCAACAAATAAACAACTGGACTGGGGCTGAAATCCACAGGACACCAACAAATAAACAACTGGACTGGGGCTGAAATCCACAGGGCACCAACAAATAAACAACTGGACTGGGGCTGAAATCCACATGACACCAACAAATAAACAACTGGACTGGGGCTGCACCAACAAATAAACAACTGGACTGGGGGGCACCAACAAATAAACAACTGGACTGGGGCTGAAATCCACAGGGCACCAACAAATAAACAACTGGACTGGGGCTGAAATCCACATGACACCAACAAATAAACAACTGGACTGGGGCTGAAATCCACAGGGCACCAACAAATAAACAACTGGACTGGGGCTGAAATCCACAGGGCACCAACAAATAAACAACTGGACTGGGGCTGAAATCCACAGGGCACCAACAAATAAACAACTGGACTGGGGCTGAAATCCACAGGGCACCAACAAATAAACAACTGGACTGGGGCTGAAATCCACGACACCAACAAATAAACAACTGGACTGGGGCTGAAATCCACATGACACCAACAAATAAACAACTGGACTGGGGCTGAAATCCACAGGGCACCAACAAATAAACAACTGGACTGGGGCTGAAATCCACATGACACCAACAAATAAACAACTGGACTGGGGCTGAAATCCACGACACCAACAAATAAACAACTGGACTGGGGCTGAAATCCACAGGGCACCAACAAATAAACAACTGGACTGGGGCTGAAATCAAATAAACACAGGGCACCAACAAATAAACAACTGGACTGGGGCTGAAATCCACATGACACCAACAAATAAACAACTGGCCTGGGGCTGAAATCCACATGACACCAACAAATAAACAACTGGACTGGGGCTGAAATCCACATGACACCAACAAATAAACAACTGGACTGGGGCTGAAATCCACAGGGCACCAACAAATAAACAACTGGACTGGGGCTGAAATCCACATGACACCAACAAATAAACAACTGGACTGGGGCTGAAATCCACAGGGCACCAACAAATAAACAACTGGACTGGGGCTCCACAGGGCACCAACAAATAAACAACCACATGAAACACCAACAAATAAACAACTGGACTGGGGCTGAAATCCACATGACACCAACAAATAAACAACTGGACTGGGGCTGAAATCCACAGGGCACCAACAAATAAACAACTGGACTGGGGCTGAAATCCACGACACCAACAAATAAACAACTGGACTGGGGCTGAAATCCACAGGGCACCAACAAATAAACAACTGGACTGGGGCTGAAATCCACAGGGCACCAACAAATAAACAACTGGACTGGGGCTGAAATCCACAGGGCACCAACAAATAAACAACTGGACTGGGGCTGAAATCCACAGGGCACCAACAAATAAACAACTGGACTGGGGCTGAAATCCACAGGGCACCAACAAATAAACAACTGGACTGGGGCTGAAATCCACAGGGCACCAACAAATAAACAACTGGACTGGGGCTGAAATCCACAGGGCACCAACAAATAAACAACTGGACTGGGGCTGAAAACAGGGCACCAACAAATAAACAACTGGACTGGGGCACCACCAACAAATAAACAACTGGACTGGGGCTGAAATCCACAGGGCACCAACAAATAAACAACTGGACTGGGGCTGAAATCCACATGACACCAACAAATAAACAACTGGACTGGGGCTGAAATCCACAGGGCACCAACAAATAAACAACTGGACTGGGGCTGAAATCCACAGGGCACCAACAAATAAACAACTGGACTGGGGCTGAAATCCACAGGGACACCAACAAATAAACAACTGGACTGGGGCTGAAATAAACAACACATGACACCAACAAATAAACAACTGGACTGGGGCTGAAATCCACAGGGCACCAACAAATAAACAACTGGACTGGGGCTGAAATCCACATGACACCAACAAATAAACAACTGGACTGGGGCTGAAATAAACAACTGGACTGGGGCAGGAAATCCACACCCAAATAAACAACTGGACTGGGGGCAACCAACAAATAAACAACTGGACTGGGGCTGAAATAAACACACTGGGGCACCAACAAATAAACAACTGGACTGGGGCTGAAATCCACAGGGCACCAACAAATAAACAACTGGACTGGGGCTGAAATCCACAGGGCACCAACAAATAAACAACTGGACTGGGGCTGAAATCCACATGACACCAACAAATAAACAACTGGACTGGGGCTGAAATCCACAGGGCACCAACAAATAAACAACTGGACTGGGGCTGAAATCCACATGACACCAACAAATAAACAACTGGACTGGGGCTGAAATCCACAGGGCACCAACAAATAAACAACTGGACTGGGGCTGAAATCCACATGACACCAACAAATAAACAACTGGACTGGGGCTGAAATCCACAGGGCACCAACAAATAAACAACTGGACTGGGGCTGAAATCCACGACACCAACAAATAAACAACTGGACTGGGGCTGAAATCCACAGGGCACCAACAGATAAACAACTGGACTGGGGCTGGGCACCAACAAATAAACAACTGGACTGGGGCTGAAATCCACAGGGCACCAACAAATAAACAACTGGACTGGGGCTGAAATCCACAGGGCACCAACAAATAAACAACTGGACTGGGGCTGAAATCCACATTGCACCAACAAATAAACAACTGGACTGGGGCTGAAATCCACAGGGCACCAACAAATAAACAACTGGACTGGGGCTGAAATCCACAGGGCACCAACAAATAAACAACTGGACTGGGGCTGAAATCCACATGACACCAACAAATAAACAACTGGACTGGGGCTGAAATCCACATGGCACCAACAAATAAACAACTGGACTGGGGCTGAAATCCACAGGGCACCAACAAATAAACAACTGGACTGGGGCTGAAATCCACAGGGCACCAACAAATAAACAACTGGACTGGGGCTGAAATCCACATGACACCAACAAATAAACAACTGGACTGGGGCTGAAATCCACAGGGCACCAACAAATAAACAACTGGACTGGGGCTGAAATCCACATGACACCAACAAATAAACAACTGGACTGGGGCTGAAATCCACAGGGCACCAACAAATAAACAACTGGACTGGGGCTGAAATCCACATGACACCAACAAATAAACAACTGGACTGGGGCTGAAATCCACATGACACCAACAAATAAACAACTGGACTGGGGACACCAACAAATAAACAACTGGACTGGGGCTGAAATCCACATGACACCAACAAATAAACAACTGGACTGGGGCTGAAATCCACAGGGCACCAACAAATAAACAACTGGACTGGGGCTGAAATCCACATGACACCAACAAATAAACAACTGGACTGGGGCTGAAATCCACATGACACCAACAAATAAACAACTGGACTGGGGCTGAAATCCACGACACCAACAAATAAACAACTGGACTGGGGCTGAAATCCACATGACACCAACAAATAAACAACTGGACTGGGGCTGAAATCCACAGGGCACCAACAAATAAACAACTGGACTGGGGCTGAAATCCACATGACACCAACAAATAAACAACTGGACTGGGGCTGAAATCCACAGGGCACCAACAAATAAACAACTGGACTGGGGCTGAAATCCACATGACACCAACAAATAAACAACTGGACTGGGGCTGAAATCCACAGGGCACCAACAAATAAACAACTGGACTGGGGCTGAAATCCACGACACCAACAAATAAACAACTGGACTGGGGCTGAAATCCACAGGGCACCAACAGATAAACAACTGGACTGGGGCTGAAATCCACAGGGCACCAACAAATAAACAACTGGACTGGGGCTGAAATCCACAGGACACCAACAAATAAACAACTGGACTGGGGCTGAAACAAATAAACACACTGGGGACACCAACAAATAAACAACTGGACTGGGGCTGAAATCCAAATAAACACTGGACTGGGGCACCAACAAATAAACAACTGGACTGGGGCTGAAATCCACAGGGCACCAACAAATAAACAACTGGACTGGGGCTGAAATCCACAGGGCACCAACAAATAAACAACTGGACTGGGCTGAAATCCACAGGGCACCAACAAATAAACAACTGGACTGGGGCTGAAATCCACAGGGCACCAACAAATAAACAACTGGACTGGGGCTGAAATCCACAGGGCACCAACAAATAAACAACTGGACTGGGGCTGAAATCCACAGGGACACCAACAAATAAACAACTGGACTGGGGCTGAAATCCACAGGGCACCAACAAATAAACAACTGGACTGGGGCTGAAATCCACATGGCACCAACAAATAAACAACTGGACTGGGGCTGAAATCCACAGGACACCAACAAATAAACAACTGGACTGGGGCTGAAATCCACAGGGCACCAACAAATAAACAACTGGACTGGGGCTGAAATCCACAGGACACCAACAAATAAACAACTGGACTGGGGCTGAAATCCACAGGGCACCAACAAATAAACAACTGGACTGGGGCTGAAATCCACAGGGCACCAACAAATAAACAACTGGACACTGAAAACAAATAAACAACTGGACTGGGGCTGAAATCCACATGACACCAACAAAACAACTGGACTGGGGCTGAAATCCACAGGACACCAACAAATAAACAACTGGACTGGGGCTGAAATCCACAGGACACCAACAAATAAACAACTGGACTGGGGCTGAAATCCACATGACACCAACAAATAAACAACTGGACTGGGGCTGAAATCCACAGGACACCAACAAATAAACAACTGGACTGGGGCTGAAATCCACAGGACACCAACAAATAAACAACTGGACTGGGGCTGAAATCCACAGGGCACCAACAAATAAACAACTGGACTGGGGCTGAAATCCACATGACACCAACAAATAAACAACTGGACTGGGGCTGAAATCCACAGGGCACCAACAAATAAACAACTGGACTGGGGCTGAAATCCACATGACACCAACAAATAAACAACTGGACTGGGGCTGAAATCCACAACTGGACTGGGGCTGAGGGCACCAACAAATAAACAACTGGACTGGGGCTGAAATCCACATGACACCAACAAATAAACAACTGGACTGGGGCTGAAATCCACAGGGCACCAACAAATAAACAACTGGACTGGGGCTGAAATCCACAGGGCACCAACAAATAAACAACTGGACTGGGGCTGAAATAAACAACTGGACTGAAAGGGCACCAACAAATAAACAACTGGACTGGGGCTGAAATCCACAGGGCACCAACAAATAAACAACTGGACTGGGGCTGAAATCCACAGGGCACCAACAAATAAACAACTGGACTGGGGCTGAAATCCACAGGGCACCAACAAATAAACAACTGGACTGGGGCTGAAATCCACATGACACCAACAAATAAACAACTGGACTGGGGCTGAAATCCACAGGGCACCAACAAATAAACAACTGGACTGGGGCTGAAATCCACAGGGCACCAACAAATAAACAACTGGACTGGGGCTGAAATCCACAGGACACCAACAAATAAACAACTGGACTGGGGCTGAAATCCACAGGGCACCAACAAATAAACAACTGGACTGGGGCTGAAATCCACATGACACCAACAAATAAACAACTGGACTGGGGCTGAAATAAACCACAGGGCACCAACAAATAAACAACTGGACTGGGGCTGAAATCCACATGACACCAACAAATAAACAACTGGACTGGGGCTGAAATCCACAGGGCACCAACAAATAAACAACTGGACTGGGGCTGAAATCCACGACACCAACAAATAAACAACTGGACTGGGGCTGAAATCCACAGGGCACCAACAAATAAACAACTGGACTGGGGCTGAAATCCACAGGGCACCAACAAATAAACAACTGGACTGGGGCTGAAATCCACATGACACCAACAAATAAACAACTGGACTGGGGCTGAAATCCACAGGGCACCAACAAATAAACAACTGGACTGGGGCTGAAATCCACAGGGCACCAACAAATAAACAACTGGACTGGGGCTGAAATCCACAGGGCACCAACAAATAAACAACTGGACTGGGGCTGAAATCCACAGGGCACCAACAAATAAACAACTGGACTGGGGCTGAAATCCACAGGGACACTGGGGCTGAAATCACGACAACAAATAAACAACTGGACTGGGGCTGAAATCCACATGACACCAACAAATAAACAACTGGACTGGGGCTGAAATCCACAGGGCACCAACAAATAAACAACTGGACTGGGGCTGAAATCCAGGGCACCAACAAATAAACAACTGGACTGGGGCTGAAATCCACATGACACCAACAAATAAACAACTGGACTGGGGCTGAAATCCACATGGCACCAACAAATAAACAACTGGACTGGGGCTGAAATCCACATGACACCAACAAATAAACAACTGGACTGGGGCTGAAATCCACAGGGCACCAACAAATAAACAACTGGACTGGGGCTGAAATCCACAGGGCACCAACAAATAAACAACTGGACTGGGGCAACAAATAAACAAACTGGGGCTGAAATCCACATGACACCAACAAATAAACAACTGGACTGGGGCTGAAATCCACAGGGCACCAACAAATAAACAACTGGACTGGGGCTGAAATCCACAGGGCACCAACAAATAAACAACTGGACTGGGGCTGAAATCCACAGGGCACCAACAAATAAACAACTGGACTGGGGCTGAAATCACCAACAAATAAACAACTGGACTGGGGCTGGCACCAACAAATAAACAACTGGACTGGGGCTGAAATCCACAGGGCACCAACAAATAAACAACTGGACTGGGGCTGAAATCCACAGGGCACCAACAAATAAACAACTGGACTGGGGCTGAAATCCACAGGGCACCAACAAATAAACAACTGGACTGGGGCTGAAATCCACAGGGCACCAACAAATAAACAACTGGACTGGGGCTGAAATCCACATGACACCAACAAATAAACAACTGGACTGGGGCTGAAATCCACAGGGCACCAACAAATAAACAACAGGGCACCAACACCAACAAATAAACAACTGGACTGGGGCTGAAATCCACAGGACACCAACAAATAAACAACTGGACTGGGGCTGAAATCCACAGGGCACCAACAAATAAACAACTGGACTGGGGCTGAAATCCACATGACACCAACAAATAAACAACTGGACTGGGGCTGAAATCCACATGACACCAACAAATAAACACTGGACTGGGGCTGAAATCCACAGGACACCAACAAATAAACAACTGGACTGGGGCTGAAACAAATAAACATGACACCAACAAATAAACAACTGGCCTGGGGCTGAAATCCACAGGGCACCAACAAATAAACAACTGGACTGGGGCTGAAATCCACATGACACCAACAAATAAACAACTGGACTGGGGCTGAAATCCACATGACACCAACAAATAAACAACTGGACTGGGGCTGAAATCCACATGACACCAACAAATAAACAACTGGACTGGGGCTGAAATCCACAATAAACAACTGGGCACCAACAAATAAACAACTGGACTGGGGCTGAAATCCACATGACACCAACAAATAAACAACTGGACTGGGGCTGAAATCCACAGGGCACCAACAAATAAACAACTGGACTGGGGCTGAAATCCACATGACACCAACAAATAAACAACTGGACTGGGGCTGAAATCCACAGGGCACCAACAAATAAACAACTGGACTGGGGCTGAAATCCACATGACACCAACAAATAAACAACTGGACTGGGGCTGAAATCCACAGGGCACCAACAAATAAACAACTGGACTGGGGCTGAAATCCACATGACACCAACAAATAAACAACTGGACTGGGGCTGAAATCCACATGGGCACCAACAAATAAACAACTGGACTGGGGCTGAAATCCACATGACACCAACAAATAAACAACTGGACTGGGGCTGAAATCCACAGGGCACCAACAAATAAACAACTGGACTGGGGCTGAAATCCACAGGACACCAACAAATAAACAACTGGACTGGGGCTGAAAACATGACACCAACAAATAAACAACTGGACTGGGGCACCAACAAATAAACAACTGGACTGGGGCTGAAATCCACATGACACCAACAAATAAACAACTGGACTGGGGCTGAAATCCACAGGGCACCAACAAATAAACAACTGGACTGGGGCTGAAATCCACAGGGCACCAACAAATAAACAACTGGACTGGGGCTGAAATCCACAGGGCACCAACAAATAAACAACTGGACTGGGGCTGAAATCCACATGACACCAACAAATAAACAACTGGACTGGGGCTGAAATCCACAGGGCACCAACAAATAAACAACTGGACTGGGGCTGAAATCCACATGACACCAACAAATAAACAACTGGACTGGGGCTGAAATCCACAGGGCACCAACAAATAAACAACTGGACTGGGGCTGAAATCCACGACACCAACAAATAAACAACTGGACTGGGGCTGAAATCCACAGGGCACCAACAGATAAACAACTGGACTGGGGCTGAAATCCACAGGGCACCAACAAATAAACAACTGGACTGGGGCTGAAATCCACAGGACACCAACAAATAAACAACTGGACTGGGGCTGAAATCCACATGACACCAACAAATAAACAACTGGACTGGGGCTGAAATCCACAGGGCACCAACAAATAAACAACTGGACTGGGGCTGAAATCCACGACACCAACAAATAAACAACTGGACTGGGGCTGAAATCCACATGACACCAACAAATAAACAACTGGACTGGGGCTGAAATCCACAGGGCACCAACAAATAAACAACTGGACTGGGGCTGAAATCCACATGACACCAACAAATAAACAACTGGCCTGGGGCTGAAATAAACAACTGGACATGACACCAACAAATAAACAACTGGACTGGGGCTGAAATCCACATGACACCAACAAATAAACAACTGGACTGGGGCTGAAATCCACGACACCAACAAATAAACAACTGGACTGGGGCTGAAATCCACATGACACCAACAAATAAACAACTGGACTGGGGCTGAAATCCACATGACACCAACAAATAAACAACTGGACTGGGGCTGAAATCCACAGGGCACCAACAAATAAACAACTGGACTGGGGCTGAAATCCACATGACACCAACAAATAAACAACTGGACTGGGGCTGAAATCCACAGGGCACCAACAAATAAACAACTGGACTGGGGCTGAAATCCACATGACACCAACAAATAAACAACTGGACTGGGGCTGAAATCCACATGACACCAACAAATAAACAACTGGACTGGGGCTGAAATCCACGACACCAACAAATAAACAACTGGACTGGGGCTGAAATCCACATGACACCAACAAATAAACAACTGGACTGGGGCTGAAATCCACAGGGCACCAACAAATAAACAACTGGACTGGGGCTGAAATCCACATGACACCAACAAATAAACAACTGGACTGGGGCTGAAATCCACAGGGCACCAACAAATAAACAACTGGACTGGGGCTGAAATCCACATGACACCAACAAATAAACAACTGGACTGGGGCTGAAATCCACAGGGCACCAACAAATAAACAACTGGACTGGGGCTGAAATCCACAGGGCACCAACAAATAAACAACTGGACTGGGGCTGAAAGGGCACCAACAAATAAACACAGGGCACCAACAAATAAACAACTGGACTGGGGCTGAAATCCACAGGGCACCAACAAATAAACAACTGGACTGGGGCTGAAATCCACAGGGCACCAACAAATAAACAACTGGACTGGGGCTGAAATCCACAGGGCACCAACAAATAAACAACTGGACTGGGGCTGAAATCCACAGGGCACCAACAAATAAACAACTGGACTGGGGCTGAAATCCACAGGGCACCAACAAATAAACAACTGGACTGGGGCTGAAATCCACAGGGCACCAACAAATAAACAACTGGACTGGGGCTGAAATCCACATGACACCAACAAATAAACAACTGGACTGGGGCTGAAATCCACAGGGCACCAACAAATAAACAACTGGACTGGGGCTGAAATCCACATGACACCAACAAATAAACAACTGGACTGGGGCTGAAATCCACGACACCAACAAATAAACAACTGGACTGGGGCTGAAATCCACAGGGCACCAACAAATAAACAACTGGACTGGGGCTGAAATCCACGACACCAACAAATAAACAACTGGACTGGGGCTGAAATCCACATGACACCAACAAATAAACAACTGGACTGGGGCTGAAATCCACGACACCAACAAATAAACAACTGGACTGGGGCTGAAATCCACATGACACCAACAAATAAACAACTGGCCTGGGGCTGAAATCCACAGGGCACCAACAAATAAACAACTGGACTGGGGCTGAAATCCACATGACACCAACAAATAAACAACTGGCCTGGGGCTGAAATCCACATGACACCAACAAATAAACAACTGGACTGGGGCTGAAATCCACATGACACCAACAAATAAACAACTGGACTGGGGCTGAAATCCACAGGGCACCAACAAATAAACAACTGGACTGGGGCTGAAATCCACATGACACCAACAAATAAACAACTGGACTGGGGCTGAAATCCACATGACACCAACAAATAAACAACTGGACTGGGGCTGAAATCCACGACACCAACAAATAAACAACTGGACTGGGGCTGAAATCCACGACACCAACAAATAAACAACTGGACTGGGGCTGAAATCCACATGACACCAACAAATAAACAACTGGACTGGGGCTGAAATCCACAGGGCACCAACAAATAAACAACTGGACTGGGGCTGAAATCCACATGACACCAACAAATAAACAACTGGACTGGGGCTGAAATCCACAGGGCACCAACAAATAAACAACTGGACTGGGGCTGAAATCCACATGACACCAACAAATAAACAACTGGACTGGGGCTGAAATCCACAGGGCACCAACAAATAAACAACTGGACTGGGGCTGAAATCCACAGGGCACCAACAAATAAACAACTGGACTGGGGCTGAAATCCACAGGGCACCAACAAATAAACAACTGGACTGGGGCTGAAATCCACAGGGCACCAACAAATAAACAACTGGACTGGGGCTGAAATCCACAGGGCACCAACAAATAAACAACTGGACTGGGGCTGAAATCCACAGGGCACCAACAAATAAACAACTGGACTGGGGCTGAAATAAACAACTGGACTGGGGCACCACACCAACAAATAAACAACTGGACTGGGGCTGAAATCCACAGGGCACCAACAAATAAACAACTGGACTGGGGCTGAAATCCACATGACACCAACAAATAAACAACTGGACTGGGGCTGAAATCCACAGGGCACCAACAAATAAACAACTGGACTGGGGCTGAAATCCACATGACACCAACAAATAAACAACTGGACTGGGGCTGAAATCCACAGGGCACCAACAAATAAACAACTGGACTGGGGCTGAAATCCACATGACACCAACAAATAAACAACTGGACTGGGGCTGAAATCCACATGACACCAACAAATAAACAACTGGACTGGGGCTGAAATCCACGACACCAACAAATAAACAACTGGACTGGGGCTGAAATCCACATGACACCAACAAATAAACAACTGGACTGGGGCTGAAATCCACAGGGCACCAACAAATAAACAACTGGACTGGGGCTGAAATCCACATGACACCAACAAATAAACAACTGGACTGGGGCTGAAATCCACATGACACCAACAAATAAACAACTGGACTGGGGCTGAAATCCACAGGAAACCACATGACACCAACAAATAAACAACTGGACTGGGGCTGAAATCCACATGACACCAACAAATAAACAACTGGACTGGGGCTGAAATCCACAGGGCACCAACAAATAAACAACTGGACTGGGGCTGAAATCCACATGACACCAACAAATAAACAACTGGACTGGGGCTGAAATCCACGACACCAACAAATAAACAACTGGACTGGGGCTGAAATCCACATGACACCAACAAATAAACAACTGGACTGGGGCTGAAAAATGACACCAACAAATAAACAACTGGAGGGACACCAACAAATAAACAACTGGACTGGGGCTGAAATCCACATGACACCAACAAATAAACAACTGGACTGGGGCTGAAATCCACAGGGCACCAACAAATAAACAACTGGACTGGGGCTGAAATCCACATGACACCAACAAATAAACAACTGGACTGGGGCTGAAATCCACAGGGCACCAACAAATAAACAACTGGACTGGGGCTGAAATCCACATGACACCAACAAATAAACAACTGGACTGGGGCTGAAATCCACAGGGCACCAACAAATAAACAACTGGACTGGGGCTGAAATCCACATGACACCAACAAATAAACAACTGGACTGGGGCTGAAATCCACAGGGCACCAACAAATAAACAACTGGACTGGGGCTGAAATCCACAGGGCACCAACAAATAAACAACTGGACTGGGGCTGAAATCCACAGGGCACCAACAAATAAACAACTGGACTGGGGCTGAAATCCACAGGGCACCAACAAATAAACAACTGGACTGGGGCTGAAATCCACATGACACCAACAAATAAACAACTGGACTGGGGCTGAAATCCACATGACACCAACAAATAAACAACTGGACTGGGGCTGAAATCCACAGGGCACCAACAAATAAACAACTGGACTGGGGCTGAAATCCACATGACACCAACAAATAAACAACTGGACTGGGGCTGAAATCCACGACACCAACAAATAAACAACTGGACTGGGGCTGAAATCCACAGGGACACCAACAAATAAACAACTGGACTGGGGCTGAAATCCACAGGACACCAACAAATAAACAACTGGACTGGGGCTGAAATCCACATGACACCAACAAATAAACAACTGGACTGGGGCTGAAATCCACAGGGACACCAACAAATAAACAACTGGACTGGGGCTGAAATCCACAGGACACCAACAAATAAACAACTGGACTGGGGCTGAAATCCACATGACACCAACAAATAAACAACTGGACTGGGGCTGAAATCCACAGGGCACCAACAAATAAACAACTGGACTGGGGCTGAAATCCACAGGGCACCAACAAATAAACAACTGGACTGGGGCTGAAATCCACAGGGCACCAACAAATAAACAACTGGACTGGGGCTGAAATCCACATGACACCAACAAATAAACAACTGGACTGGGGCTGAAATCCACAGGGCACCAACAAATAAACAACTGGACTGGGGCTGAAATCCACATGACACCAACAAATAAACAACTGGACTGGGGCTGAAATCCACAGGGCACCAACAAATAAACAACTGGACTGGGGCTGAAATCCACAGGGCACCAACAAATAAACAACTGGACTGGGGCTGAAATCCACATGGCACCAACAAATAAACAACTGGACTGGGGCTGAAATCCACATGACACCAACAAATAAACAACTGGACTGGGGCTGAAATCCACAGGGCACCAACAAATAAACAACTGGACTGGGGCTGAAATCCACAGGACACCAACAAATAAACAACTGGACTGGGGCTGAAATCAAATAAACACAGGGCACCAACAAATAAACAACTGGACTGGGGCTGAAATCCACAGGGCACCAACAAATAAACAACTGGACTGGGGCTGAAATCCACAGGGCACCAACAAATAAACAACTGGACTGGGGCTGAAATCCACATGACACCAACAAATAAACAACTGGACTGGGGCTGAAATCCACAGGGCACCAACAAATAAACAACTGGACTGGGGCTGAAATCCACATGACACCAACAAATAAACAACTGGACTGGGGCTGAAATCCACAGGGCACCAACAAATAAACAACTGGACTGGGGCTGAAATCCACAGGGCACCAACAAATAAACAACTGGACTGGGGCTGAAATCCACATGACACCAACAAATAAACAACTGGACTGGGGCTGAAATCCACAGGGCACCAACAAATAAACAACTGGACTGGGGCTGAAATCCACATGACACCAACAAATAAACAACTGGACTGGGGCTGAAATCCACACTGGCACCAACAAATAAACAACTGGACTGGGGCTGAAATCCACATGACACCAACAAATAAACAACTGGACTGGGGCTGAAATCCACATGACACCAACAAATAAACAACTGGACTGGGGCTGAAATCCACAGGGCACCAACAAATAAACAACTGGACTGGGGCTGAAATCCACATGACACCAACAAATAAACAACTGGACTGGGGCTGAAATCCACAGGGCACCAACAAATAAACAACTGGACTGGGGCTGAAATCCACATGACACCAACAAATAAACAACTGGACTGGGGCTGAAATCCACATGACACCAACAAATAAACAACTGGACTGGGGCTGAAATCCAAATAAACACTGGACACCAACAAATAAACAACTGGACTGGGGCTGAAATAAACAACACAGGGCACCAACAAATAAACAACTGGACTGGGGCTGAAATCCACATGACACCAACAAATAAACAACTGGACTGGGGCTGAAATCCACAGGGCACCAACAAATAAACAACTGGACTGGGGCTGAAATCCACATGACACCAACAAATAAACAACTGGACTGGGGCTGAAATCCACAGGGCACCAACAAATAAACAACTGGACTGGGGCTGAAATCCACATGACACCAACAAATAAACAACTGGACTGGGGCTGAAATCCACAGGGCACCAACAAATAAACAACTGGACTGGGGCTGAAATCCACAGGGACACCAACAAATAAACAACTGGACTGGGGCTGAAATCCACAGGGCACCAACAAATAAACAACTGGACTGGGGCTGAAATCCCACATGACACCAACAAATAAACAACTGGACTGGGGCTGAAATCCACAGGGCACCAACAAATAAACAACTGGACTGGGGCTGAAATCCACAGGGCACCAACAAATAAACAACTGGACTGGGGCTGAAATCCACAGGGCACCAACAAATAAACAACTGGACTGGGGCTGAAATCCACAGGGCACCAACAAATAAACAACTGGACTGGGGCTGAAATCCACAGGGCACCAACAAATAAACAACTGGACTGGGGCTGAAATCCACAGGGCACCAACAAATAAACAACTGGACTGGGGCTGAAATCCACAGGGCACCAACAAATAAACAACTGGACTGGGGCTGAAATCCACAGGGCACCAACAAATAAACAACTGGACTGGGGCTGAAATCCACAGGGCACCAACAAATAAACAACTGGACTGGGGCTGAAATCCACATGACACCAACAAATAAACAACTGGACTGGGGCTGAAATCCACAGGGCACCAACAAATAAACAACTGGACTGGGGCTGAAATCCACATGACACCAACAAATAAACAACTGGACTGGGGCTGAAATCCACAGGGCACCAACAGATAAACAACTGGACTGGGGCTGAAATCCACAGGGCACCAACAAATAAACAACTGGACTGGGGCTGAAATCCACATGACACCAACAAATAAACAACTGGACTGGGGCTGAAATCCACATGACACCAACAAATAAACAACTGGACTGGGGCTGAAATCCACAGGGCACCAACAAATAAACAACTGGACTGGGGCTGAAATCCACGACACCAACAAATAAACAACTGGACTGGGGCTGAAATCCACATGACACCAACAAATAAACAACTGGACTGGGGCTGAAATCCACATGGCACCAACAAATAAACAACTGGACTGGGGCTGAAATCCACATGACACCAACAAATAAACAACTGGCCTGGGGCTGAAATCCACATGACACCAACAAATAAACAACTGGACTGGGGCTGAAATCCACATGACACCAACAAATAAACAACTGGACTGGGGCTGAAATCCACATGACACCAACAAATAAACAACTGGACTGGGGCTGAAATCCACATGACACCAACAAATAAACAACTGGACTGGGGCTGAAATCCACATGACACCAACAAATAAACAACTGGACTGGGGCTGAAATCCACGACACCAACAAATAAACAACTGGACTGGGGCTGAAATCCACATGACACCAACAAATAAACAACTGGCCTGGGGCTGAAATCCACAGGACACCAACAAATAAACAACTGGACTGGGGCTGAAATCCACATGACACCAACAAATAAACAACTGGACTGGGGCTGAAATCCACAGGGCACCAACAAATAAACAACTGGACTGGGGCTGAAATCCACATGACACCAACAAATAAACAACTGGACTGGGGCTGAAATCCACATGACACCAACAAATAAACAACTGGACTGGGGCTGAAATCCACAGGGCACCAACAAATAAACAACTGGACTGGGGCTGAAATCCACGACACCAACAAATAAACAACTGGACTGGGGCTGAAATCCACATGACACCAACAAATAAACAACTGGACTGGGGCTGAAATCCACATGACACCAACAAATAAACAACTGGACTGGGGCTGAAATCCACAGGACACCAACAAATAAACAACTGGACTGGGGCTGAAATCCACAGGGCACCAACAAATAAACAACTGGACTGGGGCTGAAATCCACAGGGCACCAACAAATAAACAACTGGACTGGGGCTGAAATCCACATGACACCAACAAATAAACAACTGGACTGGGGCTGAAATCCACAGGGCACCAACAAATAAACAACTGGACTGGGGCTGAAATCCACATGACACCAACAAATAAACAACTGGACTGGGGCTGAAATCCACAGGGCACCAACAAATAAACAACTGGACTGGGGCTGAAATCCACATGACACCAACAAATAAACAACTGGACTGGGGCTGAAATCCACATGACACCAACAAATAAACAACTGGACTGGGGCTGAAATCCACAGGGCACCAACAAATAAACAACTGGACTGGGGCTGAAATCCACATGACACCAACAAATAAACAACTGGACTGGGGCTGAAATCCACAGGGACACCAACAAATAAACAACTGGACTGGGGCTGAAATCCACATGACACCAACAAATAAACAACTGGACTGGGGCTGAAATCCACACTGGCACCAACAAATAAACAACTGGACTGGGGCTGAAATCCACATGACACCAACAAATAAACAACTGGACTGGGGCTGAAATCCACAGGGCACCAACAAATAAACAACTGGACTGGGGCTGAAATCCACATGACACCAACAAATAAACAACTGGACTGGGGCTGAAATCCACGACACCAACAAATAAACAACTGGACTGGGGCTGAAATCCACATGACACCAACAAATAAACAACTGGACTGGGGCTGAAATCCACAGGGCACCAACAAATAAACAACTGGACTGGGGCTGAAATCCACATGACACCAACAAATAAACAACTGGACTGGGGCTGAAATCCACAGGGCACCAACAAATAAACAACTGGACTGGGGCTGAAATCCACATGACACCAACAAATAAACAACTGGACTGGGGCTGAAATCCACAGGGCACCAACAAATAAACAACTGGACTGGGGCTGAAATCCACATGACACCAACAAATAAACAACTGGACTGGGGCTGAAATCCACAGGGCACCAACAAATAAACAACTGGACTGGGGCTGAAATCCACAGGGCACCAACAAATAAACAACTGGACTGGGGCTGAAATCCACAGGGCACCAACAAATAAACAACTGGACTGGGGCTGAAATCCACAGGGCACCAACAAATAAACAACTGGACTGGGGCTGAAATCCACAGGGCACCAACAAATAAACAACTGGACTGGGGCTGAAATCCACAGGGCACCAACAAATAAACAACTGGACTGGGGCTGAAATCCACATGACACCAACAAATAAACAACTGGACTGGGCTGAAATCCACAGGGCACCAACAAATAAACAACTGGACTGGGGCTGAAATCCACAGGACACCAACAAATAAACAACTGGACTGGGGCTGAAATCCACAGGGCACCAACAAATAAACAACTGGACTGGGGCTGAAATCCACAGGGCACCAACAAATAAACAACTGGACTGGGGCTGAAATCCACATGACACCAACAAATAAACAACTGGACTGGGGCTGAAATCCACGACACCAACAAATAAACAACTGGACTGGGGCTGAAATCCACAGGGCACCAACAAATAAACAACTGGACTGGGGCTGAAATCCACAGGGCACCAACAAATAAACAACTGGACTGGGGCTGAAATTACACCAACAAATAAACAACACATGACACCAACAAATAAACAACTGGACTGGGGCTGAAATCCACATGACACCAACAAATAAACAACTGGACTGGGGCTGAAATCCACAGGGCACCAACAAATAAACAACTGGACTGGGGCTGAAATCCACATGACACCAACAAATAAACAACTGGACTGGGGCTGAAATCCACAGGGCACCAACAAATAAACAACTGGACTGGGGCTGAAATCCACATGACACCAACAAATAAACAACTGGACTGGGGCTGAAATCCACAGGGACACCAACAAATAAACAACTGGACTGGGGCTGAAATCCACATGACACCAACAAATAAACAACTGGACTGGGGCTGAAATCCACAGGGCACCAACAAATAAACAACTGGACTGGGGCTGAAATCCACATGACACCAACAAATAAACAACTGGACTGGGGCTGAAATCCACAGGGCACCAACAAATAAACAACTGGACTGGGGCTGAAATCCACATGACACCAACAAATAAACAACTGGACTGGGGCTGAAATCCACAGGGCACCAACAAATAAACAACTGGACTGGGGCTGAAATCCACATGACACCAACAAATAAACAACTGGACTGGGGCTGAAATCCACAGGGCACCAACAAATAAACAACTGGACTGGGGCTGAAATCTGGACTGGGGCTGAAATCACACTGGGGCTGAAAGGGACACCAACAAATAAACAACTGGACTGGGGCTGAAATCCACAGGGACACCAACAAATAAACAACTGGACTGGGGCTGAAACAGGGCACCAACAAATAAACAACTGGACTGGGGCTGAAATCCACAGGACACCAACAAATAAACAACTGGACTGGGGCTGAAATCCACAGGGCACCAACAAATAAACAACTGGACTGGGGCTGAAATCCACAGGGCACCAACAAATAAACAACTGGACTGGGGCTGAAATCCACACACCAACAAATAAACAACTGGACTGGGGCTGAAATCCACAGGGCACCAACAAATAAACAACTGGACTGGGGCTGAAATCCACATGACACCAACAAATAAACAACTGGACTGGGGCTGAAATCCACAGGGCACCAACAAATAAACAACTGGACTGGGGCTGAAATCCACGACACCAACAAATAAACAACTGGACTGGGGCTGAAATCCACATGACACCAACAAATAAACAACTGGACTGGGGCTGAAATCCACAGGGCACCAACAAATAAACAACTGGACTGGGGCTGAAATCCACATGACACCAACAAATAAACAACTGGACTGGGGCTGAAATCCACAGGGCACCAACAAATAAACAACTGGACTGGGGCTGAAATCCACAGGGCACCAACAAATAAACAACTGGACTGGGGCTGAAATCCACATGACACCAACAAATAAACAACTGGACTGGGGCTGAAATCCACAGGGCACCAACAAATAAACAACTGGACTGGGGCTGAAATCCACATGACACCAACAAATAAACAACTGGCCTGGGGCTGAAATCCACATGACACCAACAAATAAACAACTGGACTGGGGCTGAAATCCACATGACACCAACAAATAAACAACTGGACTGGGGCTGAAATCCACAGGGCACCAACAAATAAACAACTGGACTGGGGCTGAAATCCACATGACACCAACAAATAAACAACTGGACTGGGGCTGAAATCCACAGGGCACCAACAAATAAACAACTGGACTGGGGCTGAAATCCACACATGACACCAACAAATAAACAACTGGACTGGGGCTGAAATCCACAGGGCACCAACAAATAAACAACTGGACTGGGGCTGAAATCCACATGACACCAACAAATAAACAACTGGACTGGGGCTGAAATCCACAGGGCACCAACAAATAAACAACTGGACTGGGGCTGAAATCCACATGACACCAACAAATAAACAACTGGACTGGGGCTGAAATCCACAGGGCACCAACAAATAAACAACTGGACTGGGGCTGAAATCCACATGACACCAACAAATAAACAACTGGACTGGGGCTGAAATCCACAGGGCACCAACAAATAAACAACTGGACTGGGGCTGAAATCCACAGGGCACCAACAAATAAACAACTGGACTGGGGCTGAAATCCACAGGGCACCAACAAATAAACAACTGGACTGGGGCTGAAATCCACAGGGCACCAACAAATAAACAACTGGACTGGGGCTGAAATCCACATGACACCAACAAATAAACAACTGGACTGGGGCTGAAATCCACAGGGCACCAACAAATAAACAACTGGACTGGGGCTGAAATCCACATGACACCAACAAATAAACAACTGGACTGGGGCTGAAATCCACAGGGCACCAACAAATAAACAACTGGACTGGGGCTGAAATCCACATGACACCAACAAATAAACAACTGGACTGGGGCTGAAATCCACGACACCAACAAATAAACAACTGGACTGGGGCTGAAATCCACAGGGCACCAACAAATAAACAACTGGACTGGGGCTGAAATCCACATGACACCAACAAATAAACAACTGGACTGGGGCTGAAATCCACAGGGCACCAACAAATAAACAACTGGACTGGGGCTGAAATCCACATGACACCAACAAATAAACAACTGGACTGGGGCTGAAATCCACATTACACCAACAAATAAACAACTGGACTGGGGCTGAAATCCACAGGGCACCAACAAATAAACAACTGGACTGGGGCTGAAATCCACATGACACCAACAAATAAACAACTGGACTGGGGCTGAAATCCACAGGGCACCAACAAATAAACAACTGGACTGGGGCTGAAATCCACATGACACCAACAAATAAACAACTGGACTGGGGCTGAAATCCACAGGGCACCAACAAATAAACAACTGGACTGGGGCTGAAATCCACATGACACCAACAAATAAACAACTGGACTGGGGCTGAAATCCACAGGGCACCAACAAATAAACAACTGGACTGGGGCTGAAATCCACATGACACCAACAAATAAACAACTGGACTGGGGCTGAAATCCACAGGGCACCAACAAATAAACAACTGGACTGGGGCTGAAATCCACATGACACCAACAAATAAACAACTGGACTGGGGCTGAAATCCACAGGGCACCAACAAATAAACAACTGGACTGGGGCTGAAATCCACATGACACCAACAAATAAACAACTGGACTGGGGCTGAAATCCACAGGGCACCAACAAATAAACAACTGGACTGGGGCTGAAATCCACATGACACCAACAAATAAACAACTGGACTGGGGCTGAAATCCACAGGGCACCAACAAATAAACAACTGGACTGGGGCTGAAATCCACATGACACCAACAAATAAACAACTGGACTGGGGCTGAAATCCACAGGGCACCAACAAATAAACAACTGGACTGGGGCTGAAATCCACATGACACCAACAAATAAACAACTGGACTGGGGCTGAAATCCACAGGGCACCAACAAATAAACAACTGGACTGGGGCTGAAATCCACAGGGCACCAACAAATAAACAACTGGACTGGGGCTGAAATCCACAGGGCACCAACAAATAAACAACTGGACTGGGGCTGAAATCCACATGACACCAACAAATAAACAACTGGACTGGGGCTGAAATCCACATGACACCAACAAATAAACAACTGGACTGGGGCTGAAATCCACAGGGCACCAACAAATAAACAACTGGACTGGGGCTGAAATCCACATGACACCAACAAATAAACAACTGGCCTGGGGCTGAAATCCACATGACACCAACAAATAAACAACTGGACTGGGGCTGAAATCCACATGACACCAACAAATAAACAACTGGACTGGGGCTGAAATCCACATGACACCAACAAATAAACAACTGGACTGGGGCTGAAATCCACGACACCAACAAATAAACAACTGGACTGGGGCTGAAATCCACATGACACCAACAAATAAACAACTGGACTGGGGCTGAAATCCACATGACACCAACAAATAAACAACTGGACTGGGGCTGAAATCCACAGGGCACCAACAAATAAACAACTGGACTGGGGCTGAAATCCACAGGGCACCAACAAATAAACAACTGGACTGGGGCTGAAATCCACATGACACCAACAAATAAACAACTGGACTGGGGCTGAAATCCACAGGGCACCAACAAATAAACAACTGGACTGGGGCTGAAATCCACGACACCAACAAATAAACAACTGGACTGGGGCTGAAATCCACAGTCTGGACCTGGCTGTACAGTCAAAAAATAAACACCAACAAATAAACAACTGGACTGGGGCTGAAATCCACAGGGCACCAACAAATAAACAACTGGACTGGGGCTGAAATCCACAGGGCACCAACAAATAAACAACTGGACTGGGGCTGCACCAACAAATAAACAACTGGACTGGGGCTGAAATCCACATGACACCAACAAATAAACAACTGGACTGGGGCTGAAATCCACAGGGCACCAACAAATAAACAACTGGACTGGGGCTGAAATCCACATGACACCAACAAATAAACAACTGGACTGGGGCTGAAATCCACGACACCAACAAATAAACAACTGGACTGGGGCTGAAATCCACATTACACCAACAAATAAACAACTGGACTGGGGCTGAAATCCACAGGGCACCAACAAATAAACAACTGGACTGGGGCTGAAATCCACATTACACCAACAAATAAACAACTGGACTGGGGCTGAAATCCACATGACACCAACAAATAAACAACTGGACTGGGGCTGAAATCCACATTTCACCAACAAATAAACAACTGGCCTGGGGCTGAAATCCACGACACCAACAAATAAACACCTGGACTGGGGCTGAAATCCACATGACACCAACAAATACACAACTGGACTGGGGCTGAAATCCACATTACACCAACAAATAAACAACTGGACTGGGGCTGAAATCCACATGACACCAACAAATAAACAACTGGACTGGGGCTGAAATCCACATGACACCAACAAATAAACAACTGAGCCGTACAGACCACTGACTGGGTCACCAACTGGCCATTCTGTTGTTCATGATTTACACACTATGTCTACCTTTTCAGTGGCTCCGTTAGTCCCTGTTTACAGACTGCCTGCCTGGCTGTACAGTCCTTTATACAGACTGATGCCTGGCTGTACAGTCCTTTATACAGACTGATGTCTGGCTGTACAGTCCTTTATACAGACTGATGCCTGGCTGTACAGTCCTTTATACAGACTGATGCCTGGCTGCACAGTCCTTTATACAGACTGATGCCTGGCTGTACAGTCATTTATACAGACTGATGTCTGGCTGTACAGTCCTTTATACAGACTGATGTCTGGCTGTACAGTCCATTACACAGACTGATGCCTGGCTGTACAGTCCTTTATACAGACTGATGCCTGGCTGTACAGTCCTTTATACAGACTGATGCCTGGCTGGCATTTGTACAGACTGATGTCTGGCTGTACAGTCCTTTATACAGACTGATGCCTGGCTGTACAGTCCTTTATACAGACTGATGCCTGGCTGTACAGTCCTTTATACAGACTGTCTGCCTGGCTGTACAGTCCTTTTTACAGACTGTCTACCTGGCTGTACAGTCCTTTTTACAGACTGTCTGCCTGGCTGTACAGTCCTTTATACAGACTGATGCCTGGCTGTACAGTCCTTTATACAGACTGATGCCTGGCTGTACAGTCCTTTATACAGACTGATGCCTGGCTGTACAGTCCTTTATACAGACTGATGTCTGGCTGTACAGTCCTTTATACAGACTGATGCCTGGCTGTACAGTCCTTTTTACAGACTGTCTGCCTGGCTGTACAGTCCTTTATACAGACTGATGCCTGGCTGTACAGTCCTTTATACAGACTGATGTCTGGCTGTACAGTCCTTTATACAGACTGATGCCTGGCTGTACAGTCCCTTATACAGACTGTCTGCCTGGCTGTACAGTCCTTTTTACAGACTGTCTGCCTGGCTGTACAGTCCTTTATACAGACTGATGCCTGGCTGTACAGTCCTTTATACAGACTGATGCCTGGCTGTACAGTCCTTTATACAGACTGATGCCTGGCTGTACAGTCCTTTATACAGACTGATGTCTGGCTGTACAGTCCTTTATACAGACTGATGTCTGGCTGTACAGTCCTTTTTACAGACTGATGTCTGGCTGTACAGTCCTTTTTACAGACTGTCTGCCTGGCTGTACAGTCCTTTATACAGACTGATGCCTGGCTGTACAGTCATTTATACAGACTGATGCCTGGCTGTACAGTCCTTTATACCGACTGATGCCTGGCTGTACAGTCCTTTATACAGACTGATGTCTGGCTGTACAGTCCATTACACAGACTGATGCCTGGCTGTACAGTCCTTTATACAGACTGATGCCTGGCTGTACAGTCCTTTATACAGACTGATGCCTGGCTGTACAGTCCTTTATACAGACTGATGCCTGGCTGTACAGTCCTTTATACAGACTGATGCCTGGCTGACTGATGCCTGGCTGTACAGTCCTTTATACAGACTGATGCCTGGCTGTACAGTCCTTTTACAGACTGATGCCTGGCTACAGTACAGACTGATGCCTGGCTGTACATACAGACTGATGCCTGGCTGTACAGTCCTTTATACAGACTGATGCCTGGCTGTACAGTCCTTTATACAGACTGATGCCTGGCTGGACAGTCCTTTATACAGACTGATGCCTGGCTGTACAGTCCTTTATACAGACTGATGTCTGGCTGTACAGTCCTTTTTACAGACTGTCTGCCTGGCTGTACAGTCCTTTTTACAGAATGATGCCTGGCTGTACAGTCCTTTATACAGACTGATGCCTGGCTGTACAGTCCTTTATACAGACTGATGCCTGGCTGTACAGTCCTTTATACAGACTGTCTGCCTGGCTGTACAGTCCTTTATACAGACTGATGCCTGGCTGTACAGTCCTTTATACAGACTGACTGTACAGACTGCCTGGCTGTACAGTCCTTTATACAGACTGATGCCTGGCTGTACAGTCCTTTATACAGACTGATGCCTGGCTGTACAGTCCTTTATACAGACTGTCTGCCTGGCTGTACAGTCCTTTATACAGACTGATGCCTGGCTGTACAGTCCTTTATACAGACTGATGCCTGGCTGTACAGTCCTTTATACAGACTGTCTGCCTGGCTGTACAGTCCTTTATACAGACTGATGCCTGGCTGTACAGTCCTTTATACAGACTGATGCCTGGCTGTACAGTCCTTTTACAGACTGATGCCTGGCTGTACAGTCCTTTATACAGACTGATGCCTGGCTGTACAGTCCTTTATACAGACTGATGCCTGGCTGTACAGTCCTTTTACAGACTGTCTGCCTGGCTGTACAGTCCTTTATACAGACTGATGCCTGGCTGTACAGTCCTTTATACAGACTGATGCCTGGCTGTACAGTCCTTTATACAGACTGATGCCTGGCTGTACAGTCCTTTATACAGACTGATGCCTGGCTGTGACTGGCTGTACAGTCCTTTTACAGACTGTCTGCCTGGCTGTACAGTCAGACTGATGCCTGGCTGTACAGTCCTTTATACAGACTGATGCCTGGCTGTACAGTCCTTTATACAGACTGATGCCTGGCTGTACAGTCCTTTATACAGACTGATGCCTGGCTGTACAGTCCTTTATACAGACTGATGCCTGGCTGTACAGTCCTTTATACAGACTGATGCCTGGCTGTACAGTCCTTTATACAGACTGATGTCTGGCTGTACAGTCCTTTTTACAGACTGTCTGCCTGGCTGTACAGTCCTTTTTACAGACTGATGCCTGGCTGTACAGTCCTTTATACAGACTGATGCCTGGCTGTACAGTCCTTTATACAGACTGATGCCTGGCTGTACAGTCCTTTATACAGACTGTCTGCCTGGCTGTACAGTCCTTTATACAGACTGATGCCTGGCTGTACAGTCCTTTATACAGACTGTCTGCCTGGCTGTACAGTCCTTTATACAGACTGATGCCTGGCTGTACAGTCCTTTTACAGACTGATGCCTGGCTGTACAGTCCTTTATACAGACTGTCTGCCTGGCTGTACAGTCCTTTATACAGACTGATGCCTGGCTGTACAGTCCTTTATACAGACTGATGCCTGGCTGTACAGTCCTTTATACAGACTGTCTGCCTGGCTGTACAGTCCTTTATACAGACTGATGCCTGGCTGTACAGTCCTTTATACAGACTGATGCCTGGCTGTACAGTCCTACAGACTGATGCCTGGCTGTACAGTCCTTTATACAGACTGATGCCTGGCTGTACAGTCCTTTATACAGACTGATGCCTGGCTGTACAGTCCTTTATACAGACTGATGCCTGGCTGTACAGTCCTTTATACAGACTGTCTGCCTGGCTGTACAGTCCTTTATACAGACTGATGCCTGGCTGTACAGTCCTTTATACAGACTGATGCCTGGCTGTACAGTCCTTTATACAGACTGATGCCTGGCTGTACAGTCCTTTATACAGACTGATGCCTGGCTGTACAGTCCTTTATACAGACTGATGCCTGGCTGTACAGTCCTTTATACAGACTGATGTCTGGCTGTACAGTCCTTTATACAGACTGATGCCTGGCTGTACAGTCCTTTTTACAGACTGTCTGCCTGGCTGTACAGTCCTTTATACAGACTGATGCCTGGCTGTACAGTCCTTTATACAGACTGATGCCTGGCTGTACAGTCCTTTATACAGACTGATGCCTGGCTGTACAGTCCTTTATACAGACTGATGCCTGGCTGTACAGTCCTTTATACAGACTGATGCCTGGCTGTACAGTCCTTTATACAGACTGATGCCTGGCTGTACAGTCCTTTATACAGACTGATGCCTGGCTGTACAGTCCTTTATACAGACTGATGCCTGGCTGTACAGTCCTTTATACAGACTGATGCCTGGCTGTACAGTCCTTTATACAGACTGATGCCTGGCTGTACAGTCCTTTTACAGACTGTCTGCCTGGCTGTACAGTCCTTTATACAGACTGATGCCTGGCTGTACAGTCCTTTATACAGACTGATGCCTGGCTGTACAGTCCTTTATACAGACTGATGCCTGGCTGTACAGTCCTTTATACAGACTGATGCCTGGCTGTACAGTCCTTTATACAGACTGATGTCTGGCTGTACAGTCCTTTTTACAGACTGTCTGCCTGGCTGTACAGTCCTTTTACAGACTGATGCCTGGCTGTACAGTCCTTTATACAGACTGATGCCTGGCTGTACAGTCCTTTATACAGACTGATGCCTGGCTGTACAGTCCTTTATACAGACTGTCTGCCTGGCTGTACAGTCCTTTATACAGACTGATGCCTGGCTGTACAGTCCTTTATACAGACTGTCTGCCTGGCTGTACAGTCCTTTATACAGACTGATGCCTGGCTGTACAGTCCTTTATACAGACTGATGCCTGGCTGTACAGTCCTTTATACAGACTGTCTGCCTGGCTGTACAGTCCTTTATACAGACTGATGCCTGGCTGTACAGTCCTTTATACAGACTGATGCCTGGCTGTACAGTCCTTTATACAGACTGATGCCTGGCTGTACAGTCCTTTATACAGACTGATGCCTGGCTGTACAGTCCTTTATACAGACTGATGTCTGGCTGTACAGTCCTTTATACAGACTGATGCCTGGCTGTACAGTCCCTTATACAGACTGTCTGCCTGGCTGTACAGTCCTTTTTACAGACTGTCTGCCTGGCTGTACAGTCCTTTATACAGACTGATGCCTGGCTGTACAGTCCTTTATACAGACTGATGCCTGGCTGTACAGTCCTTTATACAGACTGATGCCTGGCTGTACAGTCCTTTATACAGACTGATGTCTGGCTGTACAGTCCTTTTTATACACAGACTGATGCCTGGCTGTACAGTCCTTTATACAGACTGATGTCTGGCTGTACAGTCCTTTTACAGACTGTCTGCCTGGCTGTACAGTCCTTTATACAGACTGATGCCTGGCTGTACAGTCCTTTATACAGACTGATGCCTGGCTGTACAGTCCTTTATACAGACTGATGCCTGGCTGTACAGTCCTTTTACAGACTGTCTGCCTGGCTGTACAGTCCTTTATACAGACTGATGCCTGGCTGTACAGTCCTTTATACAGACTGATGCCTGGCTGTACAGTCCTTTATACAGACTGATGCCTGGCTGTACAGTCCTTTATACAGACTGATGCCTGGCTGTACAGTCCTTTATACAGACTGATGCCTGGCTGTACAGTCCTTTATACAGACTGATGTCTGGCTGTACAGTCCTTTTACAGACTGTCTGCCTGGCTGTACAGTCCTTTATACAGACTGATGCCTGGCTGTACAGTCCTTTATACAGACTGATGCCTGGCTGTACAGTCCTTTATACAGACTGATGCCTGGCTGTACAGTCCTTTATACAGACTGTCTGCCTGGCTGTACAGTCCTTTATACAGACTGATGCCTGGCTGTACAGTCCTTTATACAGACTGTCTGCCTGGCTGTACAGTCCTTTATACAGACTGATGCCTGGCTGTACAGTCCTTTATACAGACTGATGCCTGGCTGTACAGTCCTTTACTACAGACTGTCTGCCTGGCTGTACAGTCCTTTATACAGACTGATGCCTGGCTGTACAGTCCTTTATACAGACTGATGCCTGGCTGTACAGTCCTTTATACAGACTGTGCCTGCCTGGCTACAGACAGTCCAGTTTATACAAGACTGATGCCTGGCTGTACAGTCCTTTATACAGACTGATGCCTGGCTGTACAGTCCTTTATACAGACTGATGCCTGGCTGTACAGTCCTTTATACAGACTGATGCCTGGCTGTACAGTCCTTTATACAGACTGATGCCTGGCTGTACAGTCCTTTATACAGACTGTCTGCCTGGCTGTACAGTCCTTTATACAGACTGATGCCTGGCTGTACAGTCCTTTATACAGACTGATGCCTGGCTGTACAGTCCTTTTTACAGACTGTCTGCCTGGCTGTACAGTCCTTTATACAGACTGATGCCTGGCTGTACAGTCCTTTATACAGACTGATGCCTGGCTGTACAGTCCTTTATACAGACTGATGCCTGGCTGTACAGTCCTTTATACAGACTGATGTCTGGCTGTACAGTCCTTTTTACAGACTGTCTGCCTGGCTGTACAGTCCTTTATACAGACTGATGCCTGGCTGTACAGTCCTTTATACAGACTGATGCCTGGCTGTACAGTCCTTTATACAGACTGATGCCTGGCTGTACAGTCCTTTATACAGACTGATGCCTGGCTGGACAGTCCTTTATACAGACTGATGCCTGGCTGTACAGTCCTTTATACAGACTGATGTCTGGCTGTACAGTCCTTTTTACAGACTGTCTGCCTGGCTGTACAGTCCTTTTTACAGACTGATGCCTGGCTGTACAGTCCTTTATACAGACTGATGCCTGGCTGTACAGTCCTTTATACAGACTGATGCCTGGCTGTACAGTCCTTTATACAGACTGTCTGCCTGGCTGTACAGTCCTTTATACAGACTGATGCCTGGCTGTACAGTCCTTTATACAGACTGTCTGCCTGGCTGTACAGTCCTTTATACAGACTGATGCCTGGCTGTACAGTCCTTTTTACAGACTGATGCCTCACTGTACAGTCCTTTATACAGACTGTCTGCCTGGCTGTACAGTCCTTTATACAGACTGATGCCTGGCTGTACAGTCCTTTATACAGACTGATGCCTGGCTGTACAGTCCTTTATACAGACTGTCTGCCTGGCTGTACAGTCCTTTATACAAACTGATGCCTGGCTGTACAGTCCTTTATACAGACTGATGCCTGGCTGTACAGTCCTTTTTACAGACTGATGCCTGGCTGTACAGTCCTTTATACAGACTGATGCCTGGCTGTACAGTCCTTTATACAGACTGATGCCTGGCTGTACAGTCCTTTTTACAGACTGTCTGCCTGGCTGTACAGTCCTTTATACAGACTGATGCCTGGCTGTACAGTCCTTTATACAGACTGATGCCTGGCTGTACAGTCCTTTATACAGACTGATGCCTGGCTGTACATTCCTTTATACAGACTGATGTCTGGCTGTACAGTCCTTTTTACAGACTGATGCCTGGCTGTACAGTCCTTTATACAGACTGATGCCTGGCTGTACAGTCCTTTATACCGACTGATGCCTGGCTGTACAGTCCTTTATACAGACTGATGCCTGGCTGTACAGTCCTTTATACAGACTGATGCCTGGCTGTACAGTCCTTTATACAGACTGATGCCTGGCTGTACAGTCCTTTATACAGACTGACGCCTGGCTGTACAGTCCTTTATACAGACTGATGCCTGGCTGTACAGTCCTTTATACAGACTGTCTGCCTGGCTGTACAGTCCTTTATACAGACTGATGCCTGGCTGTACAGTCCTTTATACAGACTGTCTGCCTGGCTGTACAGTCCTTTTTACAGACTGATGCCTGGCTGTACAGTCCTTTATACAGACTGATGCCTGGCTGTACAGTCCTTTATACAGACTGCCTCCCTGGCTGTAAAATACTTGTCTCCAGACATAGCTGCTTGAAACTCATTATGTAACGTAGACAAGTGGGACTGGTCAGGGACAGAGAGTCAGATGACCCCTTGACCTTCATGGTCAGGGAGTGTGTCGGTGACCAGGGAGAGTGTTGATAAACTATAGGACAGTGCATCGATTGACTGACCTCTTATGTCATTTGACGGACAGCAGACAGATGCATCTTTAACCCAATCAGGGCTGATCAGATTGACCAGGTCAGGGCTTGACCTATAGAAAGCCAGGGGCGATAATATCTTAGTCATTGTGTTGACCTTTGATTGGGCTAAATCTGAGTGATCCTTGATTGATCTTCTGAAATGTGCTGCTGTCTAATCCACAATGGTTCAGTTAGTTATTCTGAAGCTCAGATGAGGGCAGGAAACTCATGCTATTTCTATGATTTTGTACTGTAAATTGTATGTACACTATATATACAGAAGTATGTGGACACCCCTTCAAATGAGTGGATTTGCTGACAGGTGTACAGCTATGCAATCTCCATGGACAAACATTGTCAGTAGAATGGCCTTATTGAAGAGCTCAGTGACTTTCCAAGAAGTCAGTTTGTCAAAATTCCTGCCCTGCTAGAGCTGCCCCTGTCAACTGTAAGTGCTGTTACTGTGAAATGGAAACGTCTAGGAGAAACAATGGCTCAGCCGTGAAGTGGTAGGCCACACAAGCTCAAAAAATGGGACCGGCGAATGCTGAAGTTAGTAGCACATAGAATTCGCCTGACCTCGGTTGTAACACTCACAACCGAGTTCCAAACTGCCTCTGGAAGCAATGTCAGCACAAGAAATGTTCATTGGGAGCTTCATGAAATGGGTTCCCATGGCTGAGCAGCCGGACACAAGCCTAAGATCACCATGCGCAATGTCTAGTGTTGGCTGGAGTGGTGTAAAACTCATCGCCATTGGACTCTGGCGCAGTGGAAACGCGTTCTCTGGAGTGATGAATCACTCTTCACCATCTGGCAATCCAACAGAGGAATCTGGAGAACGCTACCTGCCACAATGCAGAGTGCCAACTGTAAAATTTGGTGGAGGAGGAATAATGGTCTGGGGCTGTTTATCATGGTTTGGGCTAGGCCCCTTAGCTCCGGTGAAGGAAAATCTTAACTCTACAGTGTACAAGGACATTCTAGACGATTCTGTTCTTACAACTTTGTGGCAACAATTTGGGGAAGGCCCTTTCCTGTTTCAGCATGACAATGCCCCCTTGCACAAAGCGTGGACTATACAGAAATGGCTTGTTGAGATGGGTGGAAGAACTTGACAGAGACCTGACCTCAACCCTTTCGAACACCTTT